>NW_026529250.1:0-3784 GCF_026262505.1 Trichomonas vaginalis G3 | reverse complement strand
GTAGTAGATGAGTGCGGGTTGTGTGACTTTTTTGTTACATCTATATATAGACGATGCATTAAAATATATTTATTTATAAATCATTAAAAAATTAACATTAATTTTAAAATAATTTATTTTTTTATCTTTTATAAAAGAAGCTATATATAGATGATGTCAGATATTCCGCGATTAATTAAACATTGTTTAAATCCTGAATGGGTTAAACTTCAATTTAAAAATGAAGATTGTGAATTATTAAATGAATATGAAAGCCAAAATAAGCTAATGAGGTATAAATATAATGATAAAGAATATTTAATTTCATGGAATCAATGGAGTCATAATCAAAGACCTCATAAACGAGAAGAAGAAATTGAAAATAATGAAATGGAAATCATTGATGACATTAAAGAGGATGGAATTCCTAAATTTTGTAGAAAAACCTTTAGAACTAAGTTAGGAGCATATAAACGTAGAGTATTAAATCCTGAATATCTTAAACATTTATTTAAAAAGGAAGACTGTGAATTATTAAACGTTAATGATTATGAAAATGCAAAATCAAAACTGAGATATAAATATATTGGAAGTGATGAAAGATGCAAAGATAAAGATAAAGTTTATACAGTTTCATATAATAACTGGCACACGTTAGGGATTAGAAAACATTTAGGAGATTATGGTAAAAGTTCTGAATTCTTTAAATCTAGTATATACGAGAGAGTAAAAGAAATTAGATATAATTATCATTCATGAATGAAAAATAAACTTTAAAAATTCATGTCTTACATTTATGAATAATTTATTTTTATTTTGTATGAAACCAATATTAAAAATTCATGTCTTACATTTTGATAATTTATTTTTTTAATTCGTATGAAAATGAGTGTCAAGACTAACGACGTTAAAAAATTGGGATTCACAAACGAGGAAATAAAGGATATATTAGAGGAGGCGAGTTATGAAGTTAATAAATATTATTTAAGAAATTGTCAAAAATTCGCGGAGTTATTAAATGATTTAGATTATGATGGAAAAATGAATAAAGATGATGTTATAAATTTCTTATATCCCACATCTGAAGAAGAAAAACCTAAAGAACCTGATGTTTTCCCTGAATATTATGAAGAACGGATTAAAGATGATGAATATGATGAAATTGAAAGACTGGAAAAAATAAGAGATGAAATAGATGAAAAAATTAAGGAATTAAGAGAAGTTGAAAAATATAATGAGAATGAAGTAGAGGGTTTAATGAATATCCCAGCTTCAGAATCAGAAGTTCAAAAATCTCATGAAGAAAGATATAAAAATTACTTTTTGGAATCTACTAAAAATTTATTAGATGGTGAAATAGATGAAACACTTTCAGAAGAAGGCACAAAATTTATTCATAAACATAAGTTACAATTTATTGACGATGGAGATTATCCATGTATATTACTTTCACCTCCTCTTGATTCTGAAAAATTCAAAAAAGCACTGAAAAATGTAACATATGCAACAAATACGATTAAGAAAGAAGACCATGATATTTACACAAATTATTATTTAAATAAATGTGCAGGTGTTGATAAAGTTTTTGATTTGTTAGATAAAATATCAAAAGAAACAATTGGTACATATAAAATTTTATGCGATTGTGGTTTCATTATTGAAGATACTAATAATGTTTCATATGAAAGAACAGCACCGAAGGAAGACGAAGTTGAAAGGTCTATACCATTCGTTATTAAGAATATAAAAGATATGAAAACTTATAAACATTATATTTATTCATTTATTTCAGAAAAAATGGAAGCAACCCATAAAACATCATCTCATCATTTTATAGCTATTCATACATTCCTTTTCAAAGTTGTGAAATTAAATAAGACAGGAATTAGATTTAATGTATCAGGGTACGCATTCTTGAGTAAATTAAAATGTATTCGTCACGTCGCAGATGATAAAAATTTATGTGTTCTTAATTCATTTTATGGACTTTAGGGACTTTAAAAAAAATAAACTTTATTTTTATTTATTTTTTAATTTTTTATTCTTACATAAATGAACAAAAACGGAACAGCTAAAATGAATGATAATCAAATAAGAGCCGAAGGTAGAAGGTTATTTAAACGCTTCTATAACATTCCTGATGGTGTTAATCCTAAAACTCGTAGAAGTTATTTAAATGAAGCCATAGATGCATATGAAGGATTTGACATTTCATCAGAAAGTGAGAGGTTAGCAAGAATGTTAAACGTTAATATTGATTTTTATTATTGTGACCCTCAACCAGAAGACGTAGACATAAATAAGGTAGACTTTCCATTAGTGGAATCAATAATGATAGATCCAGAATTTGAAACAGTAAATATTTTATTAACACAGAGTCCATGTGGAAAACTTCACGCTGACAGAATTACAGACGTTGAAGCACTCACAGGATATAAAGTTTGCCCCTTTTGCAAAGAAGAAGTATATTCTATCCGTGATGACCCAGAAAGGAAAAACCAAAGAAGATTTTTAAAACATTGTGAGAAATGTAAAGAAAATAATGGAAGATTAATTCAAGACGTTCAATTGCAAAACACACAACAACCATATGCACCACATATCACGAAACAGAAGATATATCAATGGCTATTAGCTCACAATTTGCAGGAATATTATAAACCAACAAGATATTATATTACTTTTGACTTCGAAACATTAGAGACTAAAGAAGAACTTCAACTTTCTGAATGTGCAACTTTGAACGCTTACTTAAAACCATTTATGGTATCATCAACTGTCAAAATAAAGCCGCAAACGGACTCTTTGAGTCCTGAAGGTCTTTCAGACCGAAGCGGCGAGGTCGTAGACCGTGATAAAACATTTACGAGGAATTTTTGCTTAACATCAAGTGATTCGTTCATCTCTGATTGGATTGAATTTTTATTTTCAACCTGTTCATTAGTTGCTAAATCAAATATTGAACAATATGAAGAATTAATGAAGCCGCAAACGGACCAAACGGCGGGGACTTTGTCCCATACATTAAATGAAAAACAGAAGGAAGCATTTAAAGAACTTCTAGATGAGGAATTCAATAAAGTGAATATCATAGGTTTTAATTCGGGAAAGTTTGATTTAAATTTAATTCTTCGTGATTTAAACACTGCAAAATGGAAAATAAAATCAATGCTGGGTTCTTCTTCTCAATTTAAGCAAATCATTGTAAAGAAAACAAACTGTCCATATGAATTAAGATTTATTGACATCAGAAATTATATAGCGGGTGGAACATTAGACCAATTCACTCAAGATTTCGGAAACAATAAATCACGTGTTAAATCCTTTTTCCCTTATCAATTCATCACATGGGAGAATTACGAAGATGAATTATATAAAGTGGAACCATTCACTCAAGATTCATTTTATTCAGCATTAACTCAAGAAACAATATCCGATTCAGATTATCAAATATATCTCAATGATGCTAAAAATTTTGAGAATAGATTAGAATATTTTATTCATTATTGCAATAAAGACGTTGAAATTATGATTGACCCAATTGATAAAATTATTGAAGAAACATTTGTTTATAAAATTGACATGCTTCATAATCTTTCTTTATCATCGAATGCATCAATGATTCGTTACGCGTTAGCATATAAGAACTTCAATCCTAACGAAACATATCCAGAAGAAGAAAATGTGGAATCAAGTTTTGAATTAACAAAAAAGTATTGGAAATATAAAATTGATTCATATAAGAAACAAGATGAAAAAGCAGAAAGGGATACTAAAAACAATGTTTCAATGGATGACTATCAAT
>NW_026529249.1:0-78174 GCF_026262505.1 Trichomonas vaginalis G3 | reverse complement strand
TTGGGGTTTCTCCCCTAAAATAAATTTTTTACTTCTTAGAACCACTCGGGTTCTCCTTACGGGTTGTTGAGCTTGTCACCGTCAATGTGTCTGACCCTCGACTTCTTGTCGATTATGAACCCATTGCATGCCGACAACCCTACCCATGGAAGCTGAACCGTAATTCCGAAGGTTAAGGTTCAAGTGTCCCAAGTTGTTGAGGACTGGGTAAGAACCTTGCCTGTCGCCTTGTTGCGGATTTTGTATGGGTAGGTTTGGAAATTTCGTAAGCGTCATCGACAACAAGGGTTGCCCAAACTTCCTTTTCTTCGTGTTTCTCTTCTTCTTCTTCCTCTTCTTCCTCTTCTTTGATAATACCTTCGGCAATTCTGTGTTCACGAATTACGGTGTTGCATGTTCTGTCCTTTCCGAGTACCTTCCAGATGGCGTCTATCTCTTCGAAGAAACGGTAGATGAGTCGGGCAAGGTTTTGGTTCTCTATGTTGTATTGGCGCAAGGTTTCCGCGAAATCGTTCAGGACTTTCTTATTGGAAGTTTGGTTCGTGAGGACTTTGACTTTGAGATTGGTTATCTCTTCCATAAGACTACTTTGGAGAGTCTTAATGGTGTTTGACAGATGAGCGTTCAATTGGGCAATTTGAATTTGAACTGGGCGCTTGTCTGGCAACCTTGAAAGGACATCTTCCATTGAGTTTGGCTTCGGTGCTTGTTCGGACATCGAAAAAATGAAGTGGTTTGAGAATGACGGTTTTACTTCAAAAAGCTTGTTATGACAGTTATGTCATACAACAAGTTTAAAATAATATCTTGTTCTTCTTCTGAACGTTTGTTGTCTCTTCCGATAAAGTTTCGAACATGAGAACCAAAAAACGTTTTTTGAGGAACCGAAAGAGTTCAGGCAAACGTTCATATTCCGGATATGTTGGGAGCAGTTCGAAACATCTGAGCTGACTTTCGGACAAAATTGGGACAATGTCAACAAATTCATCTTTGGTCGGACTGCTTGAAGGTAAGTCCCTTACATGTAAGTAGCTCTGGTAAAGTCTTCTCATTTCTGCTAACTTTTGGAGTATAGCTTCGTAGTTTAGAAGTTTTAATTTTAATTGTCTTATTCCACTCTTGACATCTAAACGGTAACTATCCATGAGGTCAAGAGTACTTTGGTAGCTTTAAGTGGAGCTATCTTCCTGACCTCTGCAATTTTGGTTGCAATTGTGATTTGAGCTCCTTCAAGTTCGCCGTCTATGTCGTTCTCAACGTCTTCAACGATGGCTTGAAACTCTTCATCGGTCCATTCAGATTGGTGTGGGACGAATTTAACTTGCTTCATTCAAAAATGAAAAAAAATGTTTTTACTCTAAACGTTAAGGTTTACAGTACTGGTTGGATGTCGCCTTCTGAGGTTATGAAGAACGGCCGTCCTGAGAAGTGGAACAGTGCTCTGAGAATTTGTATAATTCGTGGAATTGGACTCTCTCTGTTTGGAAGTTGTATCCATGGGCGCTTTGCAAAGAACTTGAGAAGAGCTTCTTTCTTCATCTCCTTTATGTCGTCTACAGGAGTGTTTTCTGGTATTTGAATTGGAATTCCGGTTTCAATTTCGATTTTCAGCGCACCTCTTCCAGACAACCAGCAGCCGAGGACTTGTTGGCTTTGTCCTTGCCCAAGTACTGCTTAACAACTTCATTTATCTCTATAAGGTAAATTGCCTCATCTAATGGCTCGATGTTGTCCATTGTTCTGTTTCAGAACTAGTCTTGTACTTTTTCAGAACAATACTTGTACTGTTTCAGAACTAGTCTTGTACTGTTTCAGAACTAGTCTTGTACTGTTTCAGAACAATACTTGTACTTTTTCAGAACAATACTTGTCCTGTTTCAGAACAAAAATTCCCGTAAAAGCTCTCAATTTGTGAGAAAAATTTTCTGTTTCAGAACAATACTTGTACTTTTTCAGAACAATACTTGTACTTTTTCAGAACAATACTTGTCCTGTTTCAGAACAATACTTGTACTTTTTCAGAACAATACTTGTACTGTTTCAGAACAATACTTGTACTGTTTCAGAACAATGTCCGACGTACCACCAACCGAGTCCATTCCCAAACCAGAGGAACCTAAAGCACCAGCCCCTGCACCTCAGTTCCAGCAAGTACCTCCACCAAATTACTATCAATTTCCACCTCAAGGTTACTACCAATTTCCACTACAAGGCTTCCCGAACTACCCTCCTCAGCCTATGCCTTACTTCCCCAACCCTTGGATGTTCCAGCAAGCTCCACCCCAGCAATTCCAATCTCAATCCAAATCGAAGAGAGACCAAGAGTTCGAAGAAGGTCTGAACCGCTTACGCAAAGAGTATGCCACAGCTCCAATTGAGAGAAAGTTGTTCCCGGACCAAAAATATATTTTAGGGTAGATGGTGCGATCTCACCTGTTTTTTCACCTCTTTTTTCACATCTTGAATTTTCATGACTTCTTCGTAAATGTTTTGTCAAGACTTCTTCGTAAATGTTTTGTCAAGACTTCTTCGTAATGAGTGTAAAGGACCCAAAAATATATTTTAGGGTAGAAGGTTAGATCTAACCTGTCTTCTACCCTCTTTTCTACCCTCATGAATTTGTCATGAATTTTCCCGAAATAAAAAATAAAGTTAGTTTTATTTTTATTTATTTTTTATTTTGTATGTAAGAACATATATGACAAACATTGAGTTTGAAACAGTTAAAAAGATAGACAATGACACCAAATTGGTTAGAATAGGTGATTTAAACGTAAGATACTCAAAGAAATACAACAAATATTCTTTGTCAGACATTTTATCTCCATCTGGAAGAAGACCGAAGGACTGGGTTAAAATTGCTTCTACTCAGAAAATTTTGACAAGAAATCCTGAGCTTATGATATCGGTAAAATTCTATGGAACTACAGCATATCTCATCGACAAAAGTCTTATACCAATAGTTTTGTTATGGTTAGACCCAGTTGTTGGATATAACTTCATAACATATGGTTCATTCGATACGGAACGTTGCAGTGAAGGCTTACTTTACATCGTTCAGAAACGAAGGACTTCAATACAAAGAGATATAAGATAGGAAGAACATATAATATAACTCAAAGATATGACATACAGTCAATAGAGTCAAGGTTGTGTTTGTTCATGATATGAGAGCTGCAGAAACAGAACTACTTGAAAGTTTGAGAAAATGTATGGTGCTCCATAAAAAGGTAAAGAAACGTTTGAAGTAGATGAGATAGATAAGCTATAAAATTATTTGACGAAGTTGCTTGAAAAATACATGTAAAGCGTTTATTTTCTGACTTTCACAAAAGACCAAAAATAAAGTTAGTTTTATTTTGTATTTTTTGGTATGTAAGATATGATTTCAGGGATTTTTTTGACGAAGTGTTACTCTTCACTTCGTCAAAAAATAACAGTTATCTAATGAAAAAGTGTCATTTTTTTGTATTTGACGAGAATGTCGGGTAAATGTTTTGTCATGAATTTCCTTAAGATAGAAAAAATAAAGTTAGTTTTATTTTGTATTTTTTTGTATGTAAGATATGATTTCAGGAATTTTTTTGACGAAGTGTTACTCTTCACTTCGTCAAAAAATAACAGTTATCTAATGAAAAAGTGTCATTTTTGTATTTGACGAGAATGTCGGGTAAATGTTTGTCATGAATTTCCTTAAGATAGAAAAAATAAAGTTAGTTTTATTTTGTATTTTTTTGTATGTAAGATATGATTTCAGGGATTTTTTTGACGAAGTGTTACTCTTCACTTCGTCAAAAAATAAACAGTTATCTAATGAAAAAAAAGTTTTATTTTATTTTTTTAATTATTTGTATGTAAGATATGATTTCAGGAATTTTTTTGACGAAGGTTACTCTTCACTTCGTCAAAAAATAACAGTATCTAATGAAAAAAGTGTCATTTTTTTGTATTTGACGAGAATGTCGGGTAAATGTTTTGTCATGAATTTCCTTAGATAGAAAAAATAAAGTTAGTTTTATTTTGTATTTTTTTGTATGTAAGATATGATTTCAGGAATTTTTTGACGAAGTGTTACTCTTCACTTTCGTCAAAAAATAAACAGTTATCTAATGAAAAAGTGTCATTTATTTTTTATTTTGTATGTAAGATATGATTTCAGGAATTTTTTTGACGAAGTGTTACTCTTCACTTCGTCAAAAAATAACAGTTATCTAATGAAAAAGTGTCAAGACTTCTTCGTAAATGTTTTGTCATGACTTCTTCGTAAATGTTTTGTCATGACTTCTTCGTACATGTTTTGTCAAGACTTCTTCATCGTAATGAGCGTAAATGTTTTGTCATGATTTCTTCGTAAATGTTTTGTCAAGACTTCTTCGTAATGAGTGTAAAGGACCCAAAAATAATGTTTAGGTGAAGAGGTGCGATCTCACCTCTTTTTTCACCTTTTTTTTTCACATCTTGAATTTTCATGAATTTTCCCGAAATAAAAAATAAAGTTAGTTTTTATTTTTTTATTTTTTTTATTTGTATAAAAAATAAAAAATGTCAACAATCGGCACAACAACAATACAAACAACTACAGCACCAAACTCTTTAGTCATGAATCCTACGTCAATGTTTGGTAGGGATGAAAAGACTTCATTCCTCTTCATATACTTTTGAAACAGAAATCCAGAGATAAAGCAAGAACTTTTAACAAGTAATTTAGACTGTAGTGCGAAAGATGAACAACATGAACAGTATCTTTATGAAATGGAGACATTATTGACCATTTTGCCTAAACTACCTGAAATTCAGCAACAAAACTAACTATTCCTGAATTCGATGAAATAGAAGTCAAAGGCAACTGACTCCGGTAGAAATAAAGAAGTTCATACGAAGGTAAACTATGAGTTTCTAGGATTTCATTGCAACCATAAGGTTATTGGACAAAGATTGCGACATGGTATATAAGAACATCTCTGACATATTATAATCGGGGGAGTTTAAAACATACGACAACTTTGTTTCGTTAGTTGCTGAATGTGGTATGGCAGATAAGAGATGAAAGATAGAAGAGGTAAAGTATGGAACAAACAAATAAAACCAGCAACTTTTGAGTTAAAGAAAACCATTGACGCTTAGTTTGTTTTTAGCAGGTAAGGTTTCAGAATATAACGCAA
The DNA here is from genome assembly GCF_026262505.1 of Trichomonas vaginalis G3. Lineage (NCBI taxonomy): Eukaryota > Parabasalia > Trichomonadida > Trichomonadidae > Trichomonas > Trichomonas vaginalis. The sequence continues at coordinate 73,012 of NW_026529249.1, read as the reverse complement.
AGTTGAACCCACAATGTCTTAAATGTAAAGCAGCAATTAGGAAATATAACTACTCCGTCAAAGAGATAGAACGTATGAGAAAACGACTATGCAGACTTAAAGAAAGAAGCAGAAAACAGCAGAAAAATAAAATGGACATGTTAGAATTTCTGACAAAAAACTATCCAACAGCAGAAGATTTCCTTCTATCTGACGTCAAGAAGAAGTATAAAGAAACTTTCGCATATTAAAACATTCGATGTACTGACAGAAGAAATAGAAGCTACGAAACTGTTTAGGATTTCAAATATACATCGTACAATTCATGTAAAACGCTTGTGAAAAAAGAGGTGAAAAAACAGGTGAGATCGCACCACTTCACCTAAACTTTATTTTTGCTGAATTCAGCAACAAAATTCTGAGTAAAATAATTTTTAGGGCTTGTGTCAAACCGTTGAGTTTTCACAAAATTTAAAAAATAACGTTTACCATGTAAAACGCTTATAAAATAACTGGGTAGAAAAGAGGTAGAAAGAGGTTAGATCTAACCTTCTACCCTAAAATATTTATTTTGTCTGATTTACGCTCATTACGATGAAGAAGTCTTGACAAAACATTTACGTTCAGTTTGACAAAAACATTTACGAGAGAAGTCTTGGACAAAACATTTACGAAGAAGTCTTGACAAAACATATACGAAGAAGTCTTGACAAAACATATACGTTTAGTTTCGATGAAATCATGACAAAGAATGTACGATGAAGAAGTCTTGACAAAACATATACGTTCATGTTATGACAAAAACATTTACGAAGAAGTCTTGACAAAACATATACGTTTAGTTTCGATGAAATCATGAAAATTCAAGAGGGTAGAAAACAGGTGAAAAAACAGGTGAGATCGCACCTCTTCACCTAAACATTATTTTTTGCTGAAAAATTGACCAAAAAATCTGAGTAAAATGGCAATATGCTTGCTTCCCTCGAAAAACCGAGAGAAGAGATTCCGTATGAAAACAGTGAAGAACAGCGAGACCGACTTTTATCTGGGTCGCCAAAACTCTATGAAAACAGTGAAATTTCTCTAGACGACTTTTTTCGGTCTTGCATTAAACACATGAAAATCATAATTTCCTTAGATAGAAAAAATAAAACTAACTTTATTTTTATTTATTTTTTTTATTTGTATGTAAGGACAGATAATGTCAACAACAGGAACACAACAACTGCTATCGTTCATGAAGCCATAAATGAAGAATATGAGTACATACAGTATAACAAACAGTTACGTCTCATTCGATTCGGTCAAAGACGATATGTACTAAATGCAAAGATATTTGACAGCATGTTTTGCTCCGGACACTAGCTTCCGTAAAGACTGGTTTACGAACCAAAGCACTATTGAGCTATTAAATGAAGCACAGCGAGACATACTTTTTTCTGAAAACAGGAAGAACAGCGAGTAGGGAAAAAAACCTGGTCGCCAAAACTCTATGAAAATCGTGAAAAATTGCCAAACGGTTTGAGAGGATATTATGTAACATAGACTTCTTGTAAATGCTGTAAGCAATGTGGGCTTCACCTCGTTATGCTTTGGAATATTTACAAGACTTCTTGACGAAATTTCATAGACAAGAACGTGAAGAGCTAGAGAACAAGCTGAAGGCAAAAAGACAAAAGATTCAGAAAAGATATCCACGTTCGTACAAAAGGAAGGAAAAGAACTATAAGTATATGATTTATACTGAAGAGTTGGAGAAGAAGAAGATAAAGATATGGTTATGTTGCATTTAGTCAGAAGAAAACAAAGCTTTTACGACCTTGCTAAGATTTACAAATCTGACAGAAAATTGGTTTCTATTCGCGAAAACTTACCGATTTCAATGACACCGAATGAAGATGCTGAAACAAAATAGTTTCAAGATACGTTACCTCAAACACACTATGATATTAAAGGTTTGTACAATACTTACCTTCAAAGAAGATTTGCCATTGTTAAAGAAAAAATAACAGAGTATTTTGACAACTTCAAACAAGCAGGGTAGATGAACTCTTTATTTTCAAGCTTGACTTTTTACAATTTGAACTTTGTTTGCGTAGATATGAATTCTGAAAGAAGTATGAGGGTCTTGTATGACTTTGTACTTCTCCATAGTCATGTCTGTCAAACTTACCTGCATGGACTCTTTCATAAGTTCCATGAAATCGTCTTCGGACAATCCGGGAAAAAGTACAATGTCAGTAAGTATTCTTTTTACATCCTTACTTAAACTCTTTGCTGTCTGTACACAAATGACAACTGAAAATGTTAAAGTGTGTCTGAGCTCTTTAAGAATTCGACACATTCTTGTTCTCTGTTCTTTAACAAAAGGATGAGAGAAGCAAAGTCATCTAAGATAAGAAGACATCTATGGAGGGTAAAGCTTCCAATGTAAGATTGCAATTTCTTCGAAATGTATTCTATCTCTTTCTGTTTGTTTCTGAAGTGTTTCTTTCTCTAATATTCTCTGCATTTCCTCATTTGGGTCTTTAAACTTAGAATTTATTATATCATTTATAGCATATACTTCAAAACTCTTCTTTGGTACTTCTTATATCCAATCTAACAACTCAGAGTCTTTTATACATACCAACTTAGACTTCTTTATAATATCTTTGAACGAATTGACGTTTGGTCAAATTGACCAGAAGTACTACAAATGACAACTAACTCATAGAATGGGTTCTTCTCATCTAGTTCTTGTTGTTGTGCAGCCATTTTAAGATAAGTGAAGTCTTACCCGACCCAGGTGGTGCAATTAGACCTGTTATTACCATTCTGAGCAAATAAGAACTTGTCATGTATAGGCTTTATCTGAGCATTTTCTAACTTCCTCTTGTTCTTTGTTTAAACATTCTCAAAATTTCTTGTCAATGTCAGCAAACTTTTTTTCTAACATATTTTTAGAAAAAATTAAAATTTTTATCTTTTAGAAAATGTCTAGCGATTTCGCTAATCTATAATTCGAGACAAGCTTTTTCGACAGCAACATCTGTCGACCATAAAATCTTACATAGTGTAAAACAAGAAGGGAATTTGTTCTAAAGTTCATGTTTTGGGAATATGACAAGAACCATAAAACATAAGCAGAGCAGTCTTAAAATTTGTCAATGACAAGACTTGTTGACAGAGATGACGCCTCTTGGAGAGATGAAGTCCAACAAAAGTTCTTAGAATAGAAAGAAGACCATGCGCTGTTCTATGAAGATGAAATAGAAAACAGAATAGAAGAGCTATTAAAGGACAAAGAACTTTTACAATAATATAGTTGCGCCAAATTTGACATAACTCCACCAGAAAAGAAGAAGAAGAAAAGAAAAGAAAGAAAGAAAGAAAAGAAAAGAAGAAGAGAAGAAAGAACCTGAACCAGTCCAAGAAAAAGAAATTTGAACATGTAAAAATAAAATTTTATTTTTAGAACATTTCTGGGTCAATGTCAATGTTCTCTTCCTCCTTTAGGAGTAAACACTGGCTTAGACTCTAAAATCTTTTTACCCAATTTACCTTAACTTCTACAACTTTAGACTCATAATATTCATAGTCGTCTGCTTTCTTTGGTTCATAAGGTATTAACAAGTTTGTATGCTTTGCCTTCTTTAAGGTTTGAGAACCTTCTGTCAAAACTTTCTTTGACTTGTTAACAAACCTTCTATGTCTAAGTCTTCAAACTTTCGCACCATTAGTCACAATAGCCAAAACTTAACTGGTTCGATGTTCAAACTTTGCTGAATGAAGACTTTTCAAAATGGTAGAAGTAAACATTCAAATATAGTGAATGGTCTTAGTTCTTCTTTAAAGTCTTGACATGTACTTGTTTACTGAATATTATTTCGTCATCTTTTCTATCGGATAAAAAAATATTTTTTTTAAAATTTACTCAAAAAATTTTCTTTGTATATACACCTTCTGTACCTCTAAAAAGATTTTGACATTGCCAAGAATGTTTCGTTTAGAACGCTGTCATAATAACCATATACTTGACAATATTGTTTATACGAATCGTACAATGACCTTTCATCCTAAAACACTCAAAGTCAGTTTCATCTATGAACAGTTCATATACACTCTTGTTTGCTTTCTAACAATGTTGTCCTCTCTTCGGTATGTGGAATTTGTCCTTGGATTGAACTTAGAAATATCTAATGTCATAAAAATATGAGAACAAGTGTTGGTAAAAGTCAGAATGTCAAAGATTTCTGCTTAAGTCGTCAAAATATTCTGTATCTTGCATATGAGAATTGACGTTCTGACAACTACATATCTTCTGTCAGAACTTTCTAACTTCATCGGACAAATTGTTTGAAACCATAATGAATGTTTGCAACATTTTCACAAACTCTTTGGTCTTTATATTTTCTTTCAACAACTCCAAACTTTGTCTGTTATAAGACTGCTTCAAAGGCATCTGAGTTAAAACTTTTGTTGTATCTATACTTTGAAGTTCATTGCAAACTAATAATTTCATATTCTCTATTGAGGAGTTAAACTTGCCACAGATGTTTCTAAGTTTGTCATATTCGGGTTCGAATAGCCCTCTAACAGTTTGCACAAAATATCTGTAAAGAAGTGCTTTCTTACGTTCCTGTTTTCCAATTATAATGAGAGCAGTTTCATTTTTAGCACTGGATGTTGTAAGATGTTTGCAAACCAACATAAGATATACTCATAAACTTTTCGTTTCCATTGCATATAATTTCTTTGACATGGTCTAACCAAGCTCTCATATAACATTTTCTTTCCATTCTACTTTTCATATTTATATCCAGTGAAGATAGAATAGAAGTTTGGAGAAGGTGTTATAAGAACTTTATACCACGAACTGAAAAATCTTCTAATTTGACAATAAGATATCCCAAGCATCTAACATCTTCATTCCAACTTGTACACTTTTATTTTCTTAAGTTTCTGTCTACATTCTTGTTCAGAACTATTGGTTGCTCTTGGTTTGTTAAAGACACATCCCATTCTTTCATGACATAACATTCTGGGCAGAGTCAACATAAATGACTAAACGTTTTCACAATTCTCGACTGCTTTGTTATAAGTCTCTAAATGGACACATATTTCTGAATGCTTGGAAGTCATAAAAATCTGAAAACATCTATTCTGTACATTTTTATAAAAATAAAAAAAATATTTTTTTTATTCTTGACTTTGTTGTTGCACTTTGTTGCATTTGTTGTCTTGAGCTATTTGTTGAAGTATGTTCTTGTAATACAATACTTTCACCAGTTGCATCTTCCAATTCGAAACTTTCTGCCGTCATGACAAATAATAGGACATAAAAGTTTTACAGGAACAAAGTTTGCGTCACTAATGTCAACGTTATACTTGCAAAGTGTTTGAGTTCACTAAGTTGAAATTCTGCATTCGAATGAACAATAGGCAAACCAGCAGAAGAAAGTATGTTATACGCATAAGTATCTTTTGGTCATAATAGTTTCGTCGACATTCGAATAACACTTTGAACTAAGTTGAAACAATATAAAGATTGGTGTGCTTAATGTCAATGAAGACATTCCTTGTATGACACTTTTCCTGTTATAGGAAACTGTTGGTAGTAAAAACCAGATATAAGTTTTGTATTATAGCTCATATTGTTTATAGTAAACTCGTCGGAAACATCCAAACATTAATGAAACCTCTCTAGTTGCAGCACACTGTTACACCCGTACTTAAAGTATTAAAATAAGTCAACAAAACCTGTTTTGGTGGATATATCTGAGTAAGTATCTTCAAAGGAGTAATATTTACCATTCACAACAATAAAAGTCTTTCTGGTGTCAAAAGAGCAAACACAGGCTTTAATCTCTCTCTGAAGAGAAACACGAAGAAAAGGAAGTTTGGGCAACCCTTGTTGTCGATGACGCTTACGAAATTTCCCAACCCTACCCATACAAAATCCGCAACAAGGCGACAGGCAAGGTTCTTACCCCAGTCCTCAACAACTTGGGACACTTGAACCTTAACCTTCGGAATTACGGTTCAGCTTCCATGGGTAGGGTTGTCGGCATGCAATGGGTTCCAAATCCAGACAAGAAGTCGAGGGTCAGACACATTGACGGTGACAAGCTCAACAACCGTAAGGAGAACCTCGAGTGGTTCTAAGAGTAAAAAAATTTATTTTAGGGGGAAACCCCAAGTAAATTTAGGTGTTTATTTGGATAAGTATGTTAAATTAAGGGTAATTTGCAAAATTAGTTCCAGACCTTTGAATTGGACTCTTTCGTTATCCCAGTTGCGTAGGAGGTCGTCCCAGAGGAGTTGGTAGAATTGCCAATCCAAGGACGATTTGTCCTCCCAGGCATTGAGGATGTACTGCTCGTAGAGTTTCATGACCTCTGCCTTGCACCAGACACCCTCTCCCTTGGAACGTAAGGCTTCTTCGAAGTGCTCGAATGCGATTGGCTGCTTGACCATCCGAAATGACACTTTTTGTCCGTTTGGTCAATGTTGTGTCTCGTGCCATAGTCGACGAAAATACAGACAAACAGGTTATATATGAGTTTGAGACCAAGAATGGTGTAACTCGACCTGTCCGATTCAAAGACTCCGAGGGCGACCATGAAATTAAACGGAAATTAGCTAGGAAGGAATATAAAAATTTTTTATTTCATGCAATGTTTTATTTCTGTGCCGTCTTCAAGTATGCCCCAATACTTACGCTTGGAGAGGACATGAACTTCGGAAAATACCTTATCTAGCTTAAAACAGCCCATCTTTTCACTGACCATGCCCATTTCAATGAGTTTGTTATAGCCTTCTTCGTTCGTCATGAGTGCGTCAATGTTCTCATAGTAAACCACAACTTTCGATTTGACTTCGGAGAAGAATTTGTTGTAGTTGTCAAGGACTGCCTTTGCGAACTGAGGGTAAGACCAATGTTCGACAATAGGTTTTAATGTGGTTACTAAGCCACTTTGACCTTGAGTGAATTCGTACTTCAAAACAAAAGGAGAAAACCTTTCAACAAAGTTGTCGACCTTCTCATAATGTTTACTCTTCATCTCTTGAGGTTTCTTAATGGAATATCCCCATGTCGAATTCATAAGCAATTTGAGTGTCATTGCAAGTTTGGGGTTTGAAGCTTTCCTAATATCATACAGTTGTTGTATGACTTTTCCAACTGTATAGTTCCTTCCCGGGAACTCACCATCTTCGTTTGGAATTCCAGTCGGAATATATTGGACAAACCTCATGTATGCAGCGTTAAGGTCGACATAGTATATCTTTTCATCTGAGTCGAACTTGTCGCAACCAATTGGTCCAGTTTGTGGAAATTCAAGTGAGTCTCTTATCTTCTGAGAAACTTCTCCTGTTATCTCATAAACATCGTCGAAGCAACCTGTTTCATATAAAACCTTCTGACCTAACTCAGATGCTCTCCAATACAATTTGACGTCAATTGGATGTCTCAATGGAAGTTTGTTTATAGCATCTTGAAGTTCTTGCAACCTCATTGGAAGTTCTTCTGGTTCAGGTTGGTATCCGAACAATCCAACCCTTGTGGAACTGTGTACTTCTTTTGTACTAGAACTTTGTCTGGAACAACTTTTGGTCTTGCTAACAGTGAAAAGTTTGTTTCGTCTTTTGGTACAAAAGTTTCTGTCAGCTTGTCATCTGGAATTGGTTCCAACAAACCTTTCTCGAAAAGAATGTTTACAGCTCTGACAATGTTGCACTTGCCTTTTCCGAACAATGGGTTTGTAAGACTTTCGTTCAACATGAAGTGGTTGTGGACAATTACAATCTTCAACCATGGTAAGTCTTTGTCAACAACATAGTCGTCATGTGAAGAACCTTTAGCTGTAGGTATGCTGACTCGGATATTGACATTTGCCAACGGTGCAATTTTTGCCAATTGACCTCTGAGAATGTACCTTGTCTTCACACATGACTCAAGATACTTCATCTTCTCTTCTGTAACAAGACCAGAGTTCCTGAGACATGTAAGAATGCAAGGTTCATTGACAATTGTTTCAATTGAATTGTAAATTCCATACCTTGTCAAGTCAATGTCAGACTTATTTATGAAGGGGAAGTATCCAGCATGTTGTCTGACTGCTTGAGGGTTAGGTTGGTACCATTCGAACTTGACACTTGCAATTCCTTCAATTGCATTCAAAATGTCTGAGTCGGAGTCAACCATTTGTTCTCTCTTTGTAGTCTTGAAAGCGTCAAGAAGCATTGCAGCTGTTGTGACATTGCCATGTGCATAGTAAATGTGACCATCCAAATCTGTTATGGTCAATCTGAGATTGTATCCTTTCTTATTTCCATCTTGAATTGCAGCAAGTACTCCATGAAGCCTTCTTTGTTCTTTCCTTCGTCAAAGTTTACTGTAAAGGTTCGACCAGATGTAATTTGACTTCTAACTTCACGGTACTTCTCATATGCATATCTTGTTCTTTCCATGGGAGCATGACCATCCTCTGCACTACCTTTTTTCCTTCTCAAAGGATGCAATTGTTCGTCATGTTTCCAGTAGAATCTGGCAAAGCCGTCGTGTCCTTCAACTTGAGGTTCACTAACATCGAAAGGCATGTCCATAAGACGTTCTTCTTCTAACCTCTCTAGTCTGTTTGGATAATTGGCACGTGCTGTTTCCAAATCCATTTCGTAGCGAAGACCAGACAATTTGTCATAGACTTTTATGGGTCTTCCTTCTTATATTTAAACTTCTTCGAAACTCTCCAACCATATCTTGCAACTCTGCTTTTATTCTAGCAGACTTTCTATCCATTCTATATGGGGGCATTTTTATAAAAATAAAAAAATATTTCTTTACTTTACATAACCGCCTGCTGCCATAAGTCTTTGACGCCAACCCATACCAGCTAATGAAGGTTGACTTGGTTTAGTTTCCAAACTAAACTTTGGTTTTGGTTTATCTTCAGTTTTTGGTTTTTCTTCTTCTATCGGTTTTTCGTCACTTTTTGGTTCCTCTGACTTTACTTCACTTGCAGGAACAGTTGTGTCGTCAACATCTTCATAAATATCATATGCCATTTGTTTTTGTTTTCCTTTCAACTTTTTGTGTTTGTTGTAAAGTTTAGAATATTTCGACTCTAAGTCAATGAGATGTTCTATAATGAACTGTTGGTCAGTGAAGTAAAAAACGGTTTTTGACAGATGTTTATATGACACTTTTTGTTCAGCACAAAAAACTACTCGGTCAAAGTGTTGTCAGTTTTGTAAAATAACCATCCTATCTCATTCTATAAGGGGAAAGGCTTCTCAAAGTATACTTCCTTGGAACGCCTGTAACTTTTCCTGTAGCGACGATAGACCCTTACTTGTCCGGACAAAGTTATACTATTTTGAGTGCTCTACAAAAAAGTCAACAGCGACGACTCTCAAAAACCGTTGTGTAAAAAGTTTTACCGTTGGACAAAAAAGTATATATAGAAAACAAAAAACGTTTATAGTTCATTCAATATTTGAGATGGAACGGTTTGCCAACGGTAACTATTAAATAAAATAAAAAAATAGAGGGGGTCTCCGTTGAAAAACGTTTATTTTAAACTTTTCTATGAGTAGTCCGAAAAAAAACAGTTCATTTTTCATAATGGAAGGAAGAAAAAGTGTCGCAAACAATTCGTCGACTACCTCTGCAGTTAAAGTTCCTACAACTTATGTCTCACCATTCTCAAAACCCTTACGACCTCCTATAATACCAAAGCAACTTCCTCATACAATTCAAGACAATTGTTGGACAATATGCATTTGCACAAAGAAACAGCTCAGCCAACAGGTCAGGCAACAACAACTATCGGAACAGAAGCATTTTCAGAAGAAGTTCATACCAATCAGACTCCAATCGAACATACAGAAACACAACCACCCGAAAATACAGAAACACATCCAATCGAACATACAGAAACACATTCTGCAATGACCACTAGGTCGCAAACACGATATCTCGCCTTTAGCAAACAATTTAAGTCTCAAATTCAAGACACACAAGATAGCGACACTCCTCTTTCAGAGAAAGTTCGTAGAAAATACGCAAAGAAAAGGTTAGAATTGTTAGATAAGTTAAATGAACAGTGGGGTTCAGAAGACAATCGAGATTATAACGAGATGTTTCAAGCTGTCATGGATGCCATTCAGCCTCTTGAAAACGAAATCAAAGACCCTGGCGTACTTGTTGACATGTTTGCTTCATATTTACCCGTTACTGCCAATCTCATAGCGTTGCAAGCTATTGACCAGTTCATTCACTTGTTTCCAAAGAACTTGCAGAAGCATTTACAAGAAGTTAAAATTGCTGAATTTGTCCGTTTATATCCAAATTCATACAATTATTTGGAAGAATTGAATGAACATGGTGAAAGGTCATTCTATATTTTATTTTACACAAAAACAACCAGTCAAAACGATATTGTATACAACCTTTACCAATTCAAGACAATTTCCACGTTATAACAACTGTTGCTTTAGATATTCCTGCCAGAGTTCCATATGGAGGAACAGTAACTATCTCAAGCTTTCCCAAGGGCTATAAAGGAAAGCCTCTCACAATTGCAAAATTCACACACAGCAGTTGCCAATTTGTTCAAGATGTCGAGTTCCATTTCCTCAACAATACGACTTTCATCATAGAGACTCCTCAAGAAGGTATATACAAAGTTTTCATCGCAGGATTTGTTGCTCCCAATGGCGAAGAAGAAGTCGAAGAAATCCTCACCTCAGAGAGCGAAGAAGAAGAAGTCGAAGAAATCCTCACCTCAGAGAGTGAAGAAGAAGAAAATTTCCAAGACATTCAAGATTCAGAATATACCGAATAAAATAAAACAATTTAAGACTAAAAATTTAATTTTATTATAATATTTTTATTTTTTTCATCTGGTCTTTGTATCATTCCTCCTCTAGTTTCTCCGGGGCTAGAGGGCACGAAGTGCCTGGAAGCCCTCCGAATATAAACTTCATTTATACTAAACATCTTCAGGGCTAGAGGGCACGAAGTGCCTGGAGGCCCCACTACCTTTTTTTTTTTTTTCATTAATATTTCAATGATTCACAAATCAACTTTTTCATTATTTTAAATAATTATAGAATATATACCGACTTTTTGTACATAAATATTTTTAGATTCAATAATGATTTACGGTTTTTTTCAAAACTTATAATTTTCCAATGAGTGGTAGAATCTTCGATTTAATTGATTTAGAATGGTTAAATCAAGCTAATCAACAAATTCAAAGCGGTATTAACGTCGAAACCGTTCTCCAAAATGTCCCTTTAACAGATGGAAGAATTCTTCAGACAAAGTTCAAAAACTTTGTATAAGTTCTCCAAAATGTTAAACTATTCAAAGCGGTATTAACGTCGAAACCGTTCTCCAAAATGTTAAACTATTCAGACAAAGTTTCCCGCTGTTTGCGAAGGAATTGTTGGCTATGATGTACTGATTCATGATCAGTGCATCATAGCCAACAATTCCTTATACAAAGTTCAAAAACTTGGGTGCAATCAGAACTGATTGCACCCAAGTTTTTGAACTTTCTCGAGGGAATGAAAGGGTAAGAGGTATACATTATGAATATATACCTCTTACCCTTCCATTCCCTCTCTGACAGCGGGAAACTTTGTCTGAATGTTAAACTATTCAGACAAAGTTTCCCGCTGTTTGCGAAGGAATTGTTGGCTATGATGTACTGATTCATGATCAGTGCATCATAGCCAACAATTCCTTATACAAAGTTCAAAAACTTGGGTGCAATCAGAACTGATTGCACCCAAGTTTTTGAACTTTCTCGAGGGAATGAAAGGGTAAGAGGTATACATTATGAATATATACCTCTTACCCTTCCATTCCCTCTCTGACAGCGGGAAACTTTGTCTGAATGTTAAACTATTCAGACAAAGTTTCCCGCTGTTTGCGAAGGAATTGTTGGCTATGATGTACTGATTCATGATCAGTGCATCATAGCCAACAATTCCTTATACAAAGTTCAAAAACTTGGGTGCAATCAGAACTGATTGCACCCAAGTTTTTGAACTTTCTCGAGGGAATGGAAGGGTAAGAGGTATACATTATGAATATATACCTCTTACCCTTCCATTCCCTCTCTGACAGCGGGAAACTTTGTCTGAATGTTAAACTATTCAGACAAAGTTTCCCGCTGTTTGCGAAGGAATTGTTGGCTATGATGTACTGATTCATGATCAGTGCATCATAGCCAACAATTCCTTATACAAAGTTCAAAAACTTGGGTGCAATCAGAACTGATTGCACCCAAGTTTTTGAACTTTCTCGAGGGAATGAAAGGGTAAGAGGTATACATTATGAATATATACCTCTTACCCTTCCATTCCCTCTCTGACAGCGGGAAACTTTGTCTGAATGTTAAACTATTCAGACAAAGTTTCCCGCTGTTTGCGAAGGAATTGTTGGCTATGATGTACTGATTCATGATCAGTGCATCATAGCCAACAATTCCTTATACAAAGTTCAAAAACTTGGGTGCAATCAGTTCTGATTGCACCCAAGTTTTTGAACTTTCTCGAGGGAATGAAAGGGTAAGAGGTATACATTATGAATATATACCTCTTACCCTTCCATTCCCTCTCTGACAGCGGGAAACTTTGTCTGAATGTTAAACTATTCAGACAAAGTTTCCCGCTGTTTGCGAAGGAATTGTTGGCTATGATGTACTGATTCATGATCAGTGCATCATAGCCAACAATTCCTTATACAAAGTTCAAAAACTTGGGTGCAATCAGAACTGATTGCACCCAAGTTTTTGAACTTTCTCGAGGGAATGGAAGGGTAAGAGGTATACATTATGAATATATACCTCTTACCCTTCCATTCCCTCTCTGACAGCGGGAAACTTTGTCTGAATGTTAAACTATTCAGACAAAGTTTCCCGCTGTTTGCGAAGGAATTGTTGGCTATGATGTACTGATTCATGATCAGTGCATCATAGCCAACAATTCCTTATACAAAGTTCAAAAACTTGGGTGCAATCAGTTCTGATTGCACCCAAGTTTTTGAACTTTCTCGAGGGAATGGAAGGGTAAGAGGTATACATTATGAATATATACCTCTTACCCTTCCATTCCCTCTCTGACAGCGGGAAACTTTGTCTGAATGTTAAACTATTCAGACAAAGTTTCCCGCTGTTTGCGAAGGAATTGTTGGCTATGATGTACTGATTCATGATCAGTGCATCATAGCCAACAATTCCTTATACAAAGTTCAAAAACTTGGGTGCAATCAGAACTGATTGCACCCAAGTTTTTGAACTTTCTCGAGGAATGAAAGGGTAAGAGGTATACATTATGAATATATACCTCTTACCCTTCCATTCCCTCTCTGACAGCGGGAAACTTTGTCTGAATGTTAAACTATTCAGACAAAGTTTCCCGCTGTTTGCGAAGGAATTGTTGGCTATGATGTACTGATTCATGATCAGTGCATCATAGCCAACAATTCCTTATACAAAGTTCAAAAACTTGGGTGCAATCAGAACTGATTGCACCCAAGTTTTTGAACTTTCTCGAGGGAATGAAAGGTAAGAGATATCCATTTCCTTTCACCTTCGTTCTCAATAATTAACTTATAAATTTTTTAAAGCAAAAAAAGTCTGATTTTTTTTGACAAGTAAATATATAGGGAATTTATCCGACCAAATAAGTGTCACTTTTTCGGTTCACCTCACTTTCCGTAACTCGTCTTACAACATAATGATGATAGAAGGATGACAAAAATCTCGTAAGATGAAAACAAAATAACCCCACAGTCAATAAACTTTCGACTATAGCAAGATCAAGTTTGAGAGAAAAGATGTTCTGCGCATTATGCTCCATCATCAATAAAAGTTTGACATCCAACAAATAATTTTGAATATATGAGACTTTGGAAGATTTATACATTGCACACACAATTCATAATTATATATTTCTCATAATTTAACCACAAATACAATCATTATTTCGCGATTTCTTCTATCGTGAAGACACAATCATAGTAATGTGATAATTTTTGATGGTGATATTTTTAATTTGTAGATAGCTAGCTGATTAATTAAACATAGTAGGTATTCCAAATTTAGAAGATTTGAATCGTGATTTCTTTTTAATAATAGTTGCTAAGATGATTGCCCAATTATTACATTGTCCTAAAACCACTCATATTATCTATAAAACATGTTACACAAAGTTGTTATCATATATTTTTAATTCCAATACCAGTCTGAATAGCAACAACTCCTTAACAAAATTCTAGAAATAGTTACTAATTCATATTGAATTACATCTGAATCTATCATTTCGAATGAATTGAAAAGCAAACATTTTTATGATCATATCTAGACAATTTCAATACGAATTTTTGAGAGACTATGAAAGGTTGAATTAAATTGATTTCAATAAAATTGAGAGATAGCGTTTAATCGGTCAATCTCATTAATCAGCAAAGGATAGTCTAATTTATTATCCAATATGGGGATTTCCTAATAATATTCAGAATTTTGATAATGTTTAGATTCAATTTAATATTGAAAATTCTTCATACTTCTCAAGAAAAAAAATTATTGCTTCGCAACGAAAATATTAATTATTTTGCATCATCATTCCATACAATTGCTGTTATTACACACTACTAATCAGATCAAATTTAAAAAATTCAGCCTATATAGTTTTTAGGCCTGCCACTAATATATTAGTCATGAAATGTAAAATTGCAATAACTATATCGAAAAAAATTATACTTTTGTTTTAAATCATATATGTATATCTTGGTAAAAAAGGGGGTTGGCGTCCTAAGGCGTCCTAGTGTAAATTTCTCAAAATTGTGATATTTACATCACATTTTTGAGAGGTTTATGGGCGTCCTAAGGGAAAATTGAATAGCTAGGGCGTCCCGAATTTTCATTCTAAGATTTAAATATATTATATACTTAAGTATAATACAAGCAATATAAAAATTAAATTTTTATTATGTTAACTTATAAGAAATTTTTTTGAATTATCGTTGATTTATTGTAATCTTTCCAGGCTATACTTTTGAAATCAACTTTACCTGTCATACGCATTAATGTAGTAGATGTCCAGGTGTAGCTATTATATCCCAGCAACATTGGTATTTTATCATTGTAAGATATCAAAATGAAGCGTTTTTTCAGATATAATTTTTCGTAAATTTTTCAAAAATAAGATGGTAAAAAAGCCTCGACTTGCTCGAAAAATAACAATTTTTTTACTTGTAAAAATAACCCTTTTACAGCATGGGCAGCTATTCAATCACTATTTCTTTTTCTAAAAGTATATTTTTCAAAAAAAATTAAGATCAAATTCGACAATTTCTTGATGAAAGCAAAAATATTACACATACTTCTAGATGCATGGGATAAAATATGCAATTATTCAATCAATTCGCATGATTTGAAAAAAAAATCTAAATTTGATAAAAATGTAGAAATTTTTTATTTTTAACTTGAGATTCGATTTTTTTGATCCAATTTGTGAATTTTTTTTGATCGGAATTTCAATTAATTTGTTGATCAAAAATGACCTCACAATGTTTGATCATAAGTGAAGTCATCTTCATGGGTATTTAGAAATTCCAAGAGAAATTGCTTATTTCTCGCAGATGTAATATCTGAGAAAATCGAATTTAAATATTCATAGAAACCCAAATCATTCTCCGGTTCGAATAATTCATCTGTTGCTTTTTCTGTTTTTTCTATGAATTTTAATAATTTGATTAATAAATCTTCATCAGGAAGAATTATTGCTGCATTTGTGATAAAATTCCATATTGAGGTAATATGGCAATAATTACATTTATAAAATGTAATTTTATCCAAAATTTTTTGGCAAATTCGCATAATAGCATTAATATTTGAAGCTGAGATTAAACCTGTGATTACTTCTGTAACTTTTGGAAAATCATCGCAATTTAATATCTCTTTATATTGAATTGAGAAATAAAAAAAATCAAATGGATTCATTTCTTCAATTTCAAGGAGATTGTAAAAATTGATAGAAGTGTTATTGCAACAAATTGTATTTGCAGCAAAAAATATCATTTGCTCGATTCCATTTTTGGAATAAATTTGCTGGAACAATGTTAAATTAAAACAGTTGCTTAATTTTTCTTCATTGTTTTCATAAAAAAGTAACAAGTTTGCAACTGAAATTTCAAAATTTTGATAATTGCCAGTTATTTCAGTAAATATATATATTTGCTTTTCTTCATCTAAAAATGGCAAATATTGATTTGCAATATTAACTAAAGTTTGGGATAAATTGTTCCAGTTTGATTTTACCCAGATTTTCCTTACTTTTACCACCTCTCTAAAGCTGGGGACACCGCCTATCGTTGGGAGTAGCTATTAAATAGAACCACCAAGGGTATTTTTCGACCTGCCGGTGTAGTGTAGTGGAAACATCCGACATAATGATTCATTATGCCAAGGTTTGATTCCCATTTAGCCAATTTTTTTCTTTTTTGGATCATGAATTTTTTTTTGGGTCACTATAAGATTTGTTTCATGTTCTAAATCTGCTGCATATGTAATCTGTTTCATATTAAGTTCTGTCAAAATGTAAGCTATTGAATTTTTTGAGAGGGAAATAATCGTCGAGGAAGTAAAAAGTGACGCTTTAGGAAATATTATTAGAAATATGATAATAAATATATTTGGAAAAAATATGTTTTTTTCAAAAATTGAAATGTTCATAGAATATTTTGAAATATGTAGGGAATTGAATTCGGTAATATATGATAAACAGGATTTTTAAATTTCAAGGAAAAATAGCTTTTGTGAATACTTTTGAGAACTCTTCTCAAAGATCATGATTCAAATATATTAAGGAGCCAAAATATTAGAGATGAGTTCACAATCAAAATTTTCTCACTTTTCTTCCAAATTGACATCCTTACTCACCACTTTCAAGTTTTTCATACATATATCTTACCCATTCATTTGGAATACGAGGTCTCGAGTTTTCGTTCATTTTTTTTACTTTACAAAACTGTTTATTTTTCAGAATTTTTAAATTTGAAAAAATCCATTCTATATCTGATAAATAATATATTATTTTTCAATCAAAATATTTTGATTATCATCTCAAAAGTGTTCTCAAAACCTAGTTTTTCTTATTTTGGATAATCTTAATCTTTATATTATTATAAACTAATTGAACACCATATGTTTTTGTATACTTTTACAAAAAAATTGATAGATTTGTGATACTTCCCCCGACGATAGAATTGAATAGCTTACATTTTGACAGAACTTAATATGGAACAAATCTATTTTTATTTACCTATTTTTTAAAAATCTATTGGATTGCCAAATTTGAATATATTTAAAATCATAAAACTCCAAAAAAACTATAAATATATGTTTTATGCATGGTGCCGATACTCAAATAAAAAAAAAAAAAAGGTAGTGGGGCCTCCAGGCACTTCGTGCCCTCTAGCCCTGAAGATGTTTAGTATAACTTTGTCCGGACAAGTAAGGGTCTATCGTCGCTACAGGAAAAGTTACAGGCGTTCCAAGGAAGTATACTTTGAGAAGACTTTCCCCCTTATAGAATGAGATAGGATGGTTATTTTACAAAACCGACAACACTTTGACCGAGTAGTTTTTTGTGCTGAACAAAAAGTGTCATATAAACATCTGTCAAAAACCGCTTTTTAACTTCACTTAAAATGCCACGTAAGCTACGTAAGAATATACGTAAGAGGAAGGGAGCATTGAAACATCCAATAGTAAAACTGACACCACAACAACAGTTGCAACAACAAATGATGAATGACCCCACTATGTTGCAACAAATGTCAAGCAACCCTATGCTTTTAAACCGAGTTATTGGTGCACAGAGTGGAGGTTTAAGAGCGGCACTTTTAGCGAAAATGGCAGGCTATGGTGGAGCTGCAGACGGAACAGCTTATAACCCTCAAAGTCAAATGAATTTGAGTTCACTCAAAAATCAAATAACAGATGTCAAAAAGTCAAACATAGACATACAGAAACAAATAAGTGAAAACGAAAAGAAACTAGAATATGACAGACACACAAAGAAACTCAATGAGTTAAACGTAGAGAAAAAGAAGAAAGAAGAACAACTGAAAGAACTAAGTACAGAGGAATATGCGAAAAAAGTGTCAGAAAAAGCAGCAGAAGTAGCAAAAATGGAACAAGATGTTATAAATTTGAAAAACCATACTACTCAATATAAAGTACTGAAAGATGAAGAAATAAAACAAAAAGCCCTGAAGACATATATGGATAGCGATGAGTATAAAAAAGAAGTTGAAGCAAATGTAAAGGCAGAAAAACTTTTACAGTTGCAAAACCAAACCGTACAGTATGAAAACTTAGCACAAGAAAGTAAAAATAACGACGCAGCCATGCAAAAGGCAATGAAAAGCGCAGAATATATAAAAGCTAATAATGACTGGTTAGATGCCCAAGCCAACGCTAAAGCAGCCCAACTTATAGGGTCAATAAGGACAAAAATACAAGCGGATGAAGACAGTTCAAATGAAGCTTTAATGAATGCTGACTTTAAGAACGCCTTCGAAGCTCTTCATAGTAAGGTGAAACTAGTGAACGACTTCTCATCTGGAAAGAAACTGAAGTCTGAAGGTTTCGACAAAGAGTTAAAAGAAGTAGCACAAAATATGACGAAAATAACAGATGCAGCAACGAGACAGGCAGTTCAAAGTGCCTATGACGCCGTTAGAGCAACTGTTGTGGAAAGTCAAGAAAAAGAGTTACAACAGACCAAAACAGACCTAGTAAATGCTTTCTTAAAAACGAAAAGTCAGGTAGGACATTATGCTGCAGATGGAACATATGTGCCAGCTGGTGGAACTTATATACCACCAAACCCTCCAAGAGAAGCACCTGCACCAGGACTACCTAAAACATTTACATCGTCACATGGACACAGACACAGGCATGCACCAAAACCAACAGTTCAAAACACTGCACCAAAACCAACACAACAACCAACAGTTCAAAATCCAGCACCACAACCAACAGTTCAAAACACTGCACAACAACCACCTCCACAACCAGCACAACAACCAGCACAAACAGAGCAAGGACATAAAAGAAGTAGAGAACAAGGAAACCAAGAATTCTTAAAAATGCTTAAGGAAGAGTATGGTTACCCAGATACTCTTGACTTTAGTGACAGATATAAAGAAGCTATTAGAAAGTTCAAGGAAGGAAATACTGACCCGAACCTATTTAGCTTTATGGCTCAGCACCAAATGGGATATAATTTCAAACCTGGAAAATACAAGCTCGCTAAGGGATATGATTTAATAGCATATCATCCAAATGACATGGATGAATTTACTCCGAGATATTTGGTGTCAGAGCTAAATAATAATTCAACTCTCTTCATGAAACGCGTAAAAAATAGAGACGGAACGAAAAAAGAAAGGTTTATGAGTCCGGATGACTTAGATAGGGAACTTTTTAAAAACGGTCTCGGAATATATGAAATGCCAGCAGATGAGGTACAAGAAACTCCACAGGAAGAAGTTCAGATACAACCAGACATGGAAGAAATAGTTCAGCAACAACAGCTAGAAGAGCCTGAAGGAAACGAACAAGTCCCTCCTTTGGAAACTAACTTCACAGAACTAGATGAAGATTTGGAACAGCCGAAAAATCTTGACCCTCAACAAGAGTATGCGGAGAATATGGAATCTTTCCAAGAGTCTAAGAAAAATTCAGCTGACATAGTAGAAGAATATCGAAAAATGTTCGCCGACATACAAAAGACTCCAACATCAGATGAAAATATTCAGCATAGAATGGAAGAACTGAAAGAAAGTGTACGCAAATACAACAATCCTTTTTACTTACGACCATATAACGTTCAATCTTTGGCTGAACTCGGTGAAAATAAAAGGTTAAATTTCACCAAAACATATAGAAATGAAACATTGTTTAAAGTTCATTCAGAACCTAACCAATATGGAAACAAACCTACTTTTGTTTCTGCAGACTATGGAACTACAATGAGATGGGGTCATAAAGCTAATCCGGATAGGTGGTTCATAAACTTACAACCACAATTCCAAGAAGTTGTAGACGCAATGGAAGTGAATGGTGAACCAGATATAGCTGGTATTTTCAGCGCGGCTTTAATGCCATTGAAAGATATGAAACATGCAGATATTTTGGACCAGTATGAAATGAACATGGCTGATGGAAATATAACACCTGACGTTCTAAAACATTTATCTCAAAGAACTACACAGAACCATAGAGATGGTATATTTGGTGAAGAGTTTAGAAAGAAAGTTAGGGAGATAGAAGGAAGAGAACCTATTGTACATGACCTTGCAAACGAAAGTTTACAAAATGTCATAAAAACTTACTTTGCAGACAATGAACCGAGAAGGGATGAATATTTAAGAAAACTCAAATGGACAGTACCAAATGAAATGTTAGTATTGAAAAACATGTTCCTTGACAAAATAAAACCAACTACAGAAATAAATGACGCAAGACTGAAACATTGGGTAAAAGCTTTCCCATTCACAAAAGATATTATTGGTAACATGGAAAGAAAACCAGAATGGCTACAAAAACATATATTTGGAAACGAGCTTATTCCATATGGACAAGCTCTGTTTGAAGAGCTTGAACCGGAAACTCAGGAAAGAGTCATGCAAACAATACGCGAAGACTCAAATACAAACTATGACAAACTCTTTCTAGGATATAGGTTACCTGAGATGGGCGACCAGAGCCCAAAGGCAAAAAGGACATGGGAAATTTACAACATACTAGGTGAACATGAGGCAAAGATGCAACAACTTGAAGCAGAGGGCAAGTTACCAAAAACGACACCAAAGAAGAAGAGAAGAGTAGAACAAAGTGAAAGTAGTGAAGAAGTAACTTCATCTAGTGAAAGTAGTGGCAATGAAGGAAAAAGAAGAGTTAAAAACTCAGTCAGGAAGAAAGTAAAGCTTGGTCCGAAACAATTATGACATATAAATCCAACTATTCTATATTTTTACCCATATGAAATGTACGCCGCTCAGAATATAACGCCAACAGTTTTGGATGCCATGAACGGAAATGTTTCCGAATGGTATAACGAATGCGACAATGCCATTAGAAGGTCAGAAATAGTTCCTGGAACTTACGAATATACAACTGCTGTTTCTTATGGAAACGTAGGTGAGTTTGGAGAAGGTTCTTCAACAACAGTAGATATTGCTTGCGACAGGTTTCACATTATTTCTATTGACAACTCATTCTTATACGTGGAACAAGACATTGAAATAAAACCTTCTGCCAAGTTGTCTGACAAGAAAGGTTGCAATGGAATTTTCTATGTCGGATACCAATATGCTCCAGAAGTTTTCATGGGATATAAGATATATTCTAACTCTGACTTAGTTTCAAACAGTAACATGGGCAAACTATGAATGGTTCGCTTTGAGAAACTCAGTACAACCACAAGCGAGAGAACAAACAGACCAGTATGCAAATATTGAGAAAATAAGAAGACTTGACCCTAACGTTCCAGGAGTTTATGTTAACCTTTCTGGTTCAGATGGAACTGCTGCCACTAAAGTAAAACTGAAACTTAGAGTTCCTTTGTCATCTTTCCTCATCTTCAGGTTTTTAAGATACTTGCCAAACTGGCAGGAAAAATTTCTATTGAACTTACTCCAAGCAAAAATAACTTAGTCATGCACCAACACAAGACCCATTCACTATTACAGACGTAAAGGGAACAAATCAAACGTCATTCGCCGAATTTTGCAAAGACAAAGTTGACTTAGACTTTGGTTTCTCAAACTTCAACAATGAAGTAAACTATTATTTCAATGCTGCTGGAACTGCTTGGGACCCAGTTAAGTTCACATGCGAAAAAGTTTGAATGCAAGAGAATAGAAAGCAGACTTGCAGTCTATATGTTGGACCCAGATATTTCAAATGCTTTAGCTGCCAAATATATTGCAGTTCCACTTATGTTCCCTATACACCAAATATCTGTCAAAGACTTTGCAGGTGAAGTTGGAAACCAAAGTGCTGACCCAGGTGCAAGAACAGATATTGCTTTAACAACTGCAATGAAACATGCAGATACTATGTTTGTACTGTTCAGACGAACTATAAATGACTATTCTTGTTTCTACAACCCTGGTATTAAATATCATATAAACATAGATGGCAAATATTATCCAAGAGAAGAATATTCTACAGTTGAGGATATGAGGTCATACAACTTGACATTAGATGCTATGAACTTTAACAACAACTTCACAACAACCATTAACCCTGAAATGCAAAGTTCTATTATGCCATATGTGAAAGTATGGACTCATACAGGAGGTCAAAAAACTCAATATACAAATGGAGACCGTTCAAACTTTTGGCTTGGCATTCCATTTGCTGACTCAGAAGACTTTATGGGTGGTATTTCAACTGTTGGTACTGTACAAATACAATATACTGGTGACAGAGACGGTCCAGATGAACTGAGAGCAAAGAAGTTTACAAAACCAATAGCACTTTTCACGGAAGATGCTTTTTGAAGATTCGTTCGATGAAACCTGCTGGGGCTCCTCAGATTGGCATAACGACAGCTTCCATCGAGCAGATTTTGCAGCAGGTCAGTAAGTTGTTCTTGAACTGACTTCTCTCCGTCAAATATTGACAGTACGCCAGTTTTGACATAATATTGTATTATAAACTTACCTTTAGAAATATCTGTAAGTTTTGTTGTTATATTTTTGTCAACGTCAAGAACTTTCACCATCTCGGTTATACCAACTTTCTTTGCTTTATGGAAATATTTAGGTTCAGCAAAGACTGCTATTCTATAACATTTTCCATTGTTTGTGTAAAGAACTATTCTGTCAATGTATTTGTATTGTTTGTGAGTATAAACCTTGTTTTGCTTCAATTCGAAGAGATACTCGAATACGTCCATCTTTTTATTCTAAGTAAAATGTCATTTCCGAAAAATAGAAGCGTAAGTGTTTCAAAAGGTTTAATGGCGGTGGCAGATGTGAAGTTAAATTCACCAACTCAAACAAACAGTCAAAGTGTTATTGTCAATGTCAAAGACAGAGATGTTGAAGTGGGGAAACCATACGAGGACGAAGATGGTATAACAATTTTCCTGTAAAAGAACAACCAACATATCCTGAAGTTAGCAGAGACTTAAGTTCTGTTGCAGATATTCGAAACGACTACCAACAACTGAAAGACAAACTTCAAACTCAGGAGAAGATTTGTCAAGCTTTAGGTATAATGTTAAACTTGGTCGAACACAACCCTGTAAAAGTGAACTCATATGTCATTGCACCTCATGAAGTCTTGAAAGAACTATTGAAACTTTTGACAGAGGCAGACGATATAAACATCAAAGAAATAGAACCCGACATTAGTTGCTGTGGTGTTTCATATAATGTCATTGACAAGATATACGTTATGAAAGGAGGTGAAACGTTGAACTTAAAGTATAGTTTCCCAGACGTCATAAAAATATTTGACGACCACAACATTTCATTAAAATTTATTTGCTAAGTAAAAATGTCAAAACTTCTTGAAAGATGTTTGAAGAAAAATAATATAGACTTTATTTCATGTAAAGGACTTTACACACTTTTGAACGATATGAAAGACCCTGTTTTGTTGTTCGTGTAGACAAAGGAAAGTTCTATGTCTTTACAAAATATTTGAACTTCTTAGACAGAGAACTTCAAGAAACGCCATGTGAAAGTTTAGATGAAGTTCTTCTCCACTTTCAGAAAACTTTTTAAATATATATAAATGGCAGAAGACATAATGGTTTATACTATTACGACTAAAAACCCTGAGTCATATAATTCTATAACAACAAACTTACAAAGTCCTCAAGGACGGTATTGTAAACTAACCTTAAACACAATGACGACTAAAGCCTGTTTTGCTTTTTGACACCAGAAGACTTTATTGTTGTGAATGGTAAAAAATACTCCTTTGAAGATACTTACTCAGATATACCACCAACAGGTTTTGTTGACTTATTTAATACTTTAAGTACGGGTGTAACATGTGCTGCAACTAGAGCAGGTTTCATTATGTTTGGATGTCCGACTGAGTTTACTATAAACAATATGAGCTATAATACAAAACTTATATCTGGTTTTTACTACCAACAGTTTCCTATAACAGGAAAAGGTGTCATACAAGGAATGTCTATTCCATTGACATTAAGCACACCAATCTTATATATTGTTTCAAACTTAGGTTCAAAGTGTTATTCGAATGTCGACAGAAACTATTATGACCAAAAGATACTTATGCGTATAAACAATACTTTTCTCTGCTGGTTTGCCTATTGTTCATTCGAATGCAGAATTTTCAACCTTAGTGAACTCAAACACTTTGGCAAGTATAACGTTGACATTAGTTGACGCAAACTTTGTTCCTGTAAAACTTTTATGTCCTATGTATTTGTCAATGACGGCAGAAAGTTTCGAATTGGAAGATGCAACTGGTGAAAGTATTGTATTACAAGAACAACTTCAACAACAAATAGCTCAAGAACAACAAATGCAACAAATGCAACAACAAAGTCAAGAATAAAAAAAATATTTTTTTTATTTTTTATAAAAATGTACAGAATAGATGTTTCAGATTTTTATGACTTCCAAGCATTCAGAAATATGTGTCCATTTCGAGACTATAACAAAGCAGTCGAGAATTTGAAACGTTTAGTCATTTATGTTGACTCTGCCCCAGAATGTTATGTCATGAAAGAATGGGATGTAGTCTTTAACAAACCTAAAGCGACAATAGTTTCAGAACAAGAATGTAGACAGAAACTTAAGAAAATAAAAGTTGTACAAGTTGGCATGAAGATGTTAGATGCTTGGGATATCTTATTGTCAAAACTTGAAGATTTTTCATTCGTCGGTATAAAGTTTCTATACACCTTCTCCAAACTTCTATTCTATCTTCACTGGATATAAATACGAACAAGTAGAATGGAAAGAAAATATTATAGAAGCTTGGTTAGACCATGTCAAAGAAAATTATATGCAATGGAAACGAAAAGGTTTATGAGTTATATCTTATGTTGGTTTGCAAACATCTTACAACATCCAAGTGCTAAAAATGAAACTGCTCTCATTATAATTGGAAAACAAGGAACAGGTAAGAATACTTTCTTTACAGATATCTTATGCAAACTGTTAGAAGGTTATTCGAATCCGAATATGACAAACTTAGAAAACATCTGTGGCAAGTTTAACATCCTCAATAGAGAATATGAAACTTATAGTTTGCAATGAACTTCAAAAGTATAGATACAACAAAAGTTTTGAACTCAGATGCTTTGAAGAGTCTTATAACAGACAAAGTTGGCGTTGTTGAAAGAAAGTATATAAGACTCAAGAGTTTGTGAGAATGTTGCAAACTTCATTATGTTGTTCAAACAATACTGTTCCGATGAAGTTAGAAAGTTCTGACAGAAGATATGTAGTTGTCAGAACGTCAGATTCTCATATGCAAGATACAGAATATTTTGACGACTTAGCAGAAACTTTGACATCTGACTTTTACAACCACTTGTTCTCATATTTCATGACATTAGATATTTCTAAGTTCAATCCAAGACAAATTCCACATACCGAAGAGAGACAAACATTGTTAGAAGCAAACAAGAGTGTATATGAACTGTTCATAGATGAAACTGACTTTGAGTGTTTAGATGAAAGGTCATTGTACGATTCGTATAAACAATATTGTCAAGAATATGGTTATATGACAGCTTCTAAACGAACATTCTTGGCAAATGTCAAAAGTCTTTTAGACGTACAGAATGGTGTATATACAAAGAAAAATTTTTATGAGTAAATTTTAAAAAAAAATATTTTTTTTATCCGATAGAAAAAGATGGCAAAATTCATCTCAGTAAACAAGTACATGTCAGGACTTAAAGAAGAACTAGACCCATTCACATATTTGAATGTTTACTTCTACCATTTTGAAAAGTCTTCATTCAGCAAAGTTTGGAACATCGAACCAGTTAAGTTTGCTATTGTGACTAAAAATGGTGCGAAATTTGAAGACTTAGACATAGAAGGTTTGTTAGCAGTCAAAGAAAGTTTTGACAGAAGGTTTTCAAACCTTAAAGAAGGCAAAGCATACAAACTTGTTATACCTTATGAACCAAAGAAAGCAGACGACTATGAATATTATGAGTCTAAAGTTGTAGAAGTTCAAGGTAAATTGGGTAAAAAGATTTTAGAGTCTAAGCCAGTGTTTGCTCCTAAAGAGGAAGAGAACATTGACATTGACCCAGAAATGTTCTAAAAATAAAATTTTATTTTTACATGTCAAATTTCTTTTTCTCTGGAACTGGTTCAGGTTCTTTCTTCTCTTCTTCTACTTTCTTTTCTTTCTTTTCTTTCTTCTTCTTTTCTGGTGGAGTTATGTCAAATTTGGCGCAACTATATTTATGTAAAAGTTCTTTGTCCTTTAATAGCTCTTCTATTCTGTTTTCTATTTCATCTTCAAGAACAGCGCATGTGTCTTCTTTGCATTCTAAGAACTTTTGTTGGACTTCATCTTTCCAATCGGCGTCATCTCTGTCAACAAGTCTGTCATTGACAAATTTTAAGACTTCTCTGCTTAATGTTTTATGGTTCTTGTCATATTCCCAGAAACAGAACTTTAGAACAAATTCCCCTTTCTTGTTTACACTATGTAAGATTTTATGGTCGACAGATGTTTTGCTGTCAAAAAGTTTGTCTCGAATATAGATAGCGAAATCGCTAGACATTTTCTAAAAGATAAAAATTTTAATTTTTCTAAAAATATGTTAGAAAAAAAGTTTGCTGACATTGACAAGAAATTTGAGAATGTTTTAAACAAGAACAAGAGGAAGTTAGAAAATGCTCAGATAAAGCCTATACATGACAAGTTCTTATTTGCTCAGAATGGTATAACAGGTCTAATTGCACCACCTGGGTCGGGTAAGACTTTCACTTATCTTAAAATGGCTGCACAACAACAAGAACTAGATGAGAAGAACCCATTCTATGAGTTAGTTGTCATTTGTAGTACTTCTGGTCAATTTGACCAAACCGTCAATTCGTTCAAAGATATTATAAAGAAGTCTAAGTTAGTATGTATAAAGGATACTGAGTTGTTAGATTGGATAAAGAAGTACCAAAGAAGAGTTTTGAAGTATAATGCTATAAATGAGTATATAAATTCTAAGTTTAAAGACCCAAATGAGGAAATGCAGAGAATATTAGAGAAGAAACACTTCAGAAACAAACAGAAAGAGATAGAATACATTTCGAAGAAATTGCAATCTTACGATTGGAAGACATACCCTCATAGGTGTCTTCTTATCTTAGATGACTTTGCTTCTCATCCTTTGCTTAAGAATAGAGAACAAGATATGTGTCGAATTCTTAAGAAGCTCAGACACTTTAACATTTCAGTTGTCATTTGTGTACAGACAGCAAAGAGTTTAAGTAAGGATGTAAAGAGAATACTTACTGACATTGTACTTTTCCCCGGATTGTCCGAAGACGATTTCATGGAACTTATGAAAGAGTCCATGGCAGGTAAGTTTGACAGACATGAACTATGGGAGAAGTACAAAGTCATACAAGACCCTCATACTTCTTTCAGAATTCATATCTACGCAAACAAAGTTCAAATTGTAAAAAGTCAAGCTTGAAAAATGTAAGTGTTTAGTCTTAGTAAGTCTGTTGTGGTGCTGGGGCTGTCGGTTCTTCTGGCTTTGGAAGGCATTCAGGAAGAGGAACGTCAGTCATCCGTTTGTGTCCTGTCGGAAGGAAAAACTTTTCCTGTCGGAAGGAAAAACTTTTCCTGTTGGAAGGAAAAACTTTTTCTGAAGTTCGACCAAAAAGTTCTCAATTTTCGAAAATTTGAATGGTTTACGGACGGACAACTGGAAAAAATTTTCCTGTCGGAAGGAAAAATTTTTCCTGTTGGAAGGAAGAGTTCTTCCTGTCGGAAGGAAAATTTTTTCCTGTTGGAAGGAAATTTTTTTCCTGTTGGAAGGAAGGACTCGGAATGCCAGAAGGATTTGACGAGGCAATTTACCTAATTGAGCTACTTGAGCCATCTGAAGTCAAGCGTAAAAATAAAGAGTGCAATTTACTCTACTTGTTTGAAGTTGTCAAAATACTCTGTTATTTTTTCCTTTAACAATGGCAAATCTTCTTTGAAGGTAAGTATTGTACAACCTTTAATATCATAGTGTGTTTGAGGTAACGTATCTTGAACTATTTGTTTCACATCTTCATTCGGTGTCATTGAAATCGGTAAGTTTTCGCGATAGAACCAATTTCTGTCAGATTTGTAAATCTTAGCAAGGTCGTAAAAGCTTTTGTTGTTTCTTCTGACTAAATGCAACATAACCATATCTTTATCTTCTTCTTTCTCCAACTCTTCAGTATAAATCATATACTTATAGTTCTTTTCCTTTCCTTTTGGTACCGAACGTGGTATTCTTTTCTGAATGTTTTTGTCTTTTGCTTCAAGCTTGTTTTCCATCTCTTCACGTTCTGCTTTATATAGTTCATCTAACATCATGAAAATATAACAAGCATAACGAGGTGAAGCCCACATTGCTACGGCATTTACTAAAAGTCTATGAACATAATATCCTCTCAAACCAGGAGCCAAATTCTTGCGATTTTCGTACGGAATCTCTTCCCTCGGTTTTCCGAGGGAAGCAATCATATGAGGAAATTCTTCTAAAAGTTCTTTTGTCTGTTGGTTTTCAAACCAATGATATGCTTGCTTTGTAGAACGAAGAGCGTTCAAAATACTTTGCATCTGGTACATATCGTCTTTGACCGAACGAATGAGACGTAACTGTTTGTTATACTGTATGTACTCGTATTCTTCATTTATGGCTTCATGGACTATAACTGTTGTTGTGTTCTCTGTTGTTGACATATCTGTCTTTATATTCCGGATAAAAAAAATATTTTATAAAAAACTAACTTTATTTTTTCTGTCTTAAGGAAATTCACTGTTTTCATGTGTTTTATGCAAGACCGAAAAAAGTCGGTCTAGAGAAATTTCACTGTTTTCATAGAGTTTTGGCGACCCAGATAAAAGTCGGTCTCGCTGTTCTTCACTGTTTTCGTACGGAATCTCTTCTCTCGGTTTTTCGAGGGAAGCAAGCATATGCCATTTTACTCAGATTTTTGGTCATTTTTCAGCAAAAATATATTTTAGGGTAGAAGGTTAGATCTAACACGTTTTCTACCCTCGTGAATTTTCATGATTTCATCGTAAATGTTTTGTCAAGACTTCTTCGTAAATGTTTTGTCAAACATGAACGTAAATGTTTTGTCAAACATGAACGTATATGTTTTGTCAAGACTTCATCGTAAATGTTTTGTCAAACATGAACGTACATGCTTTGTCAAAACTTCTTCGTAAATGTTTTGTCATGACTTCTTCGTACATGCTTTGTCAAGACTTCTTCATCGTAATGAGCGTAAATGTTTTGTCAAGACTTCTTCGTAAATGTTTTGTCAAAACTTCTTCGTAATGAGCGTAAATCAGACAAAAATAATGTTTAGGTGAAGAGGTGCGATCTCACCTGTTTTTTCACCTTTTTTCACATGGTCTAAAACATACAAAACTCATGAAATTTGTGCTGAATTCAGCAAAAATATAATTTAGGGTAGAAGGTTAGATCTCACCTCTTTTCTACCCCAGTTATTTTATAAGCGTTTTACATGGTAAGCGTTATTTTTACATTATGACACGAAGTGAACATTGACACTTCGTCAAAAAAATCCCTGAAATCATATCTTACATACAAAATAAAAAAATAAAATGACACTTTTTCATTAGATAACTGTTATTTTTTGACGAAGTGAACATTGACACTTCGTCAAAAAAATCCCTGAAATCATATCTTACATACAAAATAAAAAAATAAAACTAACTTTATTTTCTGACTTTCACAAAAGACCAAAAATAAACGCTTGTGAGAAAACAGGTGAAAAAACAGGTGAGATCGCACCACTTCACCTAAACATTATTTTTGCTGAATTCAGCACAAATATAATTTAGGGTAGAAGGTTAGATCTAACCTCCTTTCTAACCTGTTTTTTTCACAACCGTTTTACATGGTAAGCGTTATTTTTACATTATGACACGAAGTGAAGGTTGACACTTCGTCAAAAAAATCCCTGAAATCATATCTTACATACAAAAAAATACAAAAAAATGACACTAACTTTATTTTCTATCTTTCACAAAAGACCAAAAATAAACGCTTTACATGTATTTTTCAGCAACTTCGTCAAATAATTTTATAGCTTTATCTATCTCATCTACTTCAAACGTTTCTTTACCTTTTATGGGAGCACCATATATTTTCTCAAACTTTTCAAGTAGTTCTGTTTCTGCAGCTCTCATATCATGAACAAACACAACCTTGACTCTATTGACTGTACTGTCATATCTTTGAGTTATATTATATGTTCTTCCTATCTTATATCTCTTTGTATTGAAGTCCTTCGGTTTCTGAACGATGTAAAGTAAGCCTTCACTGCAACGTTCCGTATCGAATGAACCATATGTTATGAAGTTATATCCAACAACTGGGTCTAACCATAACAAAATTATTGGTATAAGACTTTTGTCGATGAGATATGCTGCAGTTCCATAGAATCTTACCGATATCATAAGCTCAGGATTTCTTGTCAAAATTTTCTGAGTAGAAGCAATTCCAACCCAATGGTATGTTTTCTTTCCAGATGGAGATAAAATGTCTGACAAAGAATATTTGTTGTATTTCTTTGAGTATCTTACGTTTAAATCACCTATTCTAACCAATTTGGTGTCATTGTCTATCTTTTTAACTGTTTCAAACTCAATGTTTGTCATTTCTGTTCTTACATACAAAATAAAAAAATAAATAAAAATAAAACTAACTTTATTTTTTATTTCGGGAAAACTCATGAAATTTGGTCATTTTTCAGCAAAAATAAAGTTTAGGTGAAGTGGTGCGATCTCACCTGTTTTTTCACCTCTTTTTTCACAAGCGTTTTACATGAATTGTACGATGTATATTTGAAATCCTAAACAGTTTCGTAGCTTCTATTTCTTCTTTTAGTACATCGAATGTTTTAACAATGCCGAAAGTTTCTTTATATTTCTTCTTGACGTCAGATAGAAGGAAATCTTCTGCTGTTGGATAGTTTTTGTCAAGACTTCATTGTAAATGACCAAAAATATATTTTATGTTAGAATGTTAGATCTAACATGTTTTCTAACACGTTTTCTAACATGGTCTAAAACACACAAAACTCATGAATTTTCAAGACTTCATCGAACTTAAATGTTTTGTCAAGACTTCATTGTAAATGACCAAAAATATATTTTAGGGTAGATGGTGAGATCTCACCTGTTTTTTCACCTGTTTTCTCACCTCTTTTTTTCACAAGCGTTTTACATGAATTGTACGATGTAGATTTGAAATTCTAAACAATTTCGTAGCTTCTATTTCTTCTGTCAGTATGTCAAAAGTTTTAACGATACCGAAAGTTTCTTTATACTTCTTCTTGACGTCAGATAGAAGGAAATCGTCAGCAGTTGGATAGTTTTTGTTCAGAAATTCTAACATGTCCATTTTATCTTCTGCTGGTTTTTCTGCTTCTTTCTTTAAGTCAGCATAGTCGTTTCGCATACGTTCTATCTCTTTGACGGAGTAGTTATATTTCCTTATTGCTGCTTTACATTTAGAACATTGTGGGTTCAACTTTGCGTTATATTCTGAAACCTTACCTGCTAAAACAACTAAGGCGTCAATGGTTTTCTTTAACTCAAAAGTTGCTGGTTTTATCTGTTCATTCCATACCTTACCTCTTCTATCTTCATCTCTTATTTCCCAAACACATTCTGCAACTAACGAAACAAAGTTGTCGTATGTCTTAAATTCTTCAGATTTATATATGTCAGAAACATTCTTATATACCATGTCGCAATCTTTGTCCATAACCTTATGGTTGCAATGAAATCCTAGAAACTCATAGTTTACCTTACGTATGAACTTCTTTATTTCTACTGAGTCAGTTGGTTTCACTTCTATTTCATCGAATTCAGGAATAGTGAGTTTTTGTTGTTGGATTTCAGGTAGTTTAGGCAAATGGTCAATAATGTCCTCCATTTCATAAAGATACTGTTCATTTGTTTCATCTTTCGCACTACAGTCTAAATTACATGTTAAAAGTTCTTGCTTTATCTTCTGGATTTCTGTTTCAAAAGTATATGAAGAAGGAATGAAGCTTTTCATCCCTACCAACATTGACGTAGGATTCATGACTAAAGAGTTTGGTGCTGTAGTTGTTTGAACTGTTGTTGTGCCGATTGTTGACATTTTTATTTTTTATACAAAATAAAAAAAATAAAAAAAATAAAACTAACTTTATTTTTTATTTCGGGAAAATTCATGAAAATTCAAGATGTGAAAAAAGAGGTGAAAAAACAGGTGAGATCGCACCACTTCACCTAAACATTATTTTTGGGTCCTTTACACTCATTACGAAGAAGTCTTGACAAAACATTTACGTTCATGTTTGACAAAACATTTACGAAGAAGTTTTGACAAAACATATACCCGACATTCTCGTCAAATACAAAATAAAACTAACTTTTTCATTAGATAACTGTTATTTTTTGACGAAGTGAACATTGACACTTCGTCAAAAAAATCCCTGAAATCATGTCTTTACATACAAAATAAAAAAATAAAACTAACTTTTTCATTAGATAACTGTTATTTTTTGACGAAGTGAACATTGACACTTCGTCAAAAAAATCCCTGAAATCATATCTTTTATACAAAAAATACAAAATAAAACTAACTTTATTTTTTCTATCTTAAGGAAATTCA
Source organism: Trichomonas vaginalis G3 (assembly GCF_026262505.1). NCBI lineage: Eukaryota > Parabasalia > Trichomonadida > Trichomonadidae > Trichomonas > Trichomonas vaginalis. Next base: position 40,090 of record NW_026529249.1, on the reverse strand, counting down.
TGACAAAACATTTACCCGACATTCTCGTCAAATACAAAAAAATGACACTTTTTCATTAGATAACTGTTATTTTTTGACGAAGTGAACATTGACACTTCGTCAAAAAAATCCCTGAAATCATATCTTACATACAAAATAAAAAAAAATAAAACTAACTTTATTTTTTCTATCTTAAGGAAATTCATGATTTTCGAGAGTTTTAGACCATGTTAGAAAACGTGTTAGAAAACATGTTAGATCTAACATTCTAACATAAACTTTATTTTTGGGTCCTTTACACTCATTACGAAGAAGTCTTGACAAAACATTTACGATGAAGTCTTGACAAAACATTTACGAAGAAGTCATGACAAAACATTTACGAAGAAGTCTTGACAAAACATTTACGAAGAAGTCTTGACAAAACATTTACGAAGAAGTCTTGACAAAACATTTACGAAGAAGTCTTGACAAAACATTTACGAAGAAGTCATGAAAATTCAAGAGGGTGAAAAAGAGGTGAAAAAACAGGTGAGATCTCACCATCTACCCTAAAATATATTTTTGGTCCGGGAACAACTTTCTCTCAATTGGAGCTGTGGCATACTCTTTGCGTAAGCGGTTCAGACCTTCTTCGAACTCTTGGTCTCTCTTCGATTTGGATTGAGATTGGAATTGCTGGGGTGGAGCTTGCTGGAACATCCAAGGGTTGGGGAAGTAAGGCATAGGCAGAGGAGGGTAGTTCGGGAAGCCTTGTGGTGGGTAGTAACCTTGAGGTGGAAATTGATAGTAATTTGGTGGAGGTACTTGCTGGAACTGAGGTGCAGGGGCTGGTGCTTTAGGTTCCTCTGGTTTGGGAATGGACTCGGTTGGTGGTACGTCGGACATTGTTCTGAAACAGTACAAATATTGTTCTGAAGCAGTACAAATATTGTTCTGAAGCAGTGCAAGTCTTGTTCTGAAACAGTACAAATATTGTTCTGAAACAGTACAAATATTGTTCTGAAACAGTACAAATATTGTTCTGAAACAGTACAAATATTGTTCTGAAACAGTACAAATATTGTTCTGAAACAGAAAATTTTTCTCACAAATTGAGAGCTTTTACGGGAAATTTGTTCTGAAAAAGTTCAAGTCTTGTTCTGAAAAAGTACAAGTATTGTTCTGAAACAGTACAAGTATTGTTCTGAAAAAGTACAAGTATTGTTCTGAAACAGTACAAGTATTGTTCTGAAAAAGTACAAATATTGTTCTGAAGCAGTACAAATATTGTTCTGAAGCAGTACAAATATTGTTCTGAAGCAGTACAAATATTGTTCTGAAGCAGTACGTGTTAGATCTAACATGCTAACATAAACATTATTTTTCAATACTTTTTCAGCACTTTTCCGTAGTTATATATGAAAGACAATTCGAGATAAAAGTCATAGTACAATGGAATAATATGTTGCACACCATTTGTTGTGAACCAAACTTGAAAGTCAGAGAAACTGTTACTAGGTGGTTCGTAGAATTTAGAAGCAAAGTCATAAAAGTCCTTACCAATACATAGAAAACTATTGTTGCTTGAACTGAAACTTGCATGACACATAACATTTTGAGGGTCAAACACGTTTCTATAAACTGTCAAATCTGCTGGTGGAAGTATAAATTTAAATGGACCATCTGGTGGTAATGGTTCGTTCTGGTTTAGTAACCGAAGAAATTGTGCCCAAGAACGTTTGTCTACTTTCCAAAATAAAAACTCTGTATCTCTTGGAGGGTTAATTTCAATCTTTTGAAATGAAACGGTGGAGTTCATCTTGTCATATTCTAGTTTCAGATAGTATGTTCCATTTAGTAAAGAGTCGTATTTTTCTTGAAATTCCCAATAATATTTGTTCATTTGAGTTTGAAAGTCATTTAGAGTTTTCTCAAGACTTTCGTCTGAACGAACTGTAAAGATTCTCATTTCGTCAAATTTGTCTATTAGACCATCAGAACCTTTATACTACCCATGAAAATATACTGCGAACATAAATGCGTTAGTTCTATTTGAAAACAAAACTCTTCTAAATGCTATTGCCTTTGCATCTGAAGGACTTTGAAGCCAACGAATTGGATAGTCAAACCTGTATGCTCGGGATGAAATTTCTTCATCTGATATTGTCCTACCAGCATTTGTAAAGATATAGTCTAATGGTTTTGTATCTGCTACTTTTGTTCTTTGTTTTTCAACCTGAAGCATTTAATATATGTAAAAATATATTGTTTTAAAATGGTATGCCATTTCATATTTCTCATCTAACAAACAAGTTTCCCAATGGTCTTCTCCAACAAACTCAGCGTACATTTCAAATAAAATAAAAAAATATTTTTTTCTTTACTTTACATAACCGCCTGCTGCCATAAGTCTTTGACGCCAACCCATACCAGCTAATGAAGGTTGACTTGGTTTAGTTTGGAAACTAAACTTTGGTTTTGGTTTATCTTCAGTTTTTGGTTTTTCTTCTTCTATCGGTTTTTCGTCACTTTTCGGTTCCTCTGACTTTACTTCACTTGCAGGAACAGTTGTGTCGTCAACATCTTCATAAATATCATATGCCATTTGTTTTTGTTTTCCTTTCAACTTTTTGTGTTTGTTGTAAAGTTTAGAATATTTCGACTCTAAGTCAATGAGATGTTCTATAATGAACTGTTGGTCAGTGAAGTAAACTTTTCCATCTGTTGTCTCGAAAGCTCCTTCAGACTTCAATATTTTATTTGTGAGAGTCTGTTTCTTTTTTGAGATACTAGCCGTTCCATTTTTATGAAAAGTGACTTTGTAGTTAGGGTTTGTATTTCCAGACCTGGCACTTTCTATTATTGAATTTTTCTCTTCATCTGTAAGTTCTTTGACAGGTTTTGACAATGGTTCTGAACTTTTTGTTTGTGGTGTCAAATCTACCGTTTCAACTTCTTCGGTCATTTCATCTCAGTAAAAAAATTTAGTTTGGTTTGTTTTCAACTGGTTGTTTAGGTTTTTTTAAGTCGGTCTAAAACTTCCTGAGGTATAGGAAGAACTTGACAAACACGTTGTGTAACTGCTGGAAGTCGACAAATCCATCTTGAACCCATTTGTCTCAATGCTGTATTGTTCATTTCATCTCAGTAAAAAACTTTACATTCCCCACGTTTGAGGCGGTTGAGGTTGGTTATTGTTTACCCATTGTTGTGCATGGTTATATCCTCTGTTAAAGAATCTTTCACCTTGGTCCATATAGTGTCCTGCTTGGTTATAGTAGTCATTTGCTTTGTTATAATAGTTTCCTGCTTGTCTTCCTACATTGTCCATCCATCCTTGAACTTTTCCTCTTGTTTCAGGATTTGGAATAAGATTTGTTGCATCTCGTGCTACATCCCAACCTTTCTGTACAGTTTGTATAATAGGTTGTGCTTTCTCTTTCAGTATACCTAATGTACTCAAAATCTTCCTTCCAATTCCAAATGCACCTCTGGCTATTGTTCCCACTGCGGGTAAAAATCTGGATGCAACTCCTGCTAATGCGCCAAATAAACTCATTTCTTATAGGATAAAAAATGACGAATCCAAACAAGGACCCCTATGTTTCTAAAGCGACAAAGAAAGCACTCATGATAAAAATCTTTAGTTCAACACCAAATGCTTGGTTTATGGATATCTTGGAAAACATTCCGAGAGTTAGAACAGATGGACCACCATACTGGCTAATATTTGTCGGTCAAAACACAAGATACTGTGAAGCCATACCATTATGGTCCAAAAATATTTTAGATGTGAAAACTGCTTTGACAATATTCGTTGACAAATACCATCCAACAAAACTGACATCTGACTGTGAAAGTTCTTTCAAATCAGATGATGTAAAAAACTATCTGCGTTCAAAAAATGTAAACCAATATTTCATTGTCGACCAAAACCATTCTGCTCTTGGTGTCATTGACGGTTGTATAAAAATGTTAAGAGACTTAAACCAACCACAAGGTGGTGAAGCAAATGAAATGTCATATGACGACAAATATAGACACTTCTCCATGGCAAAGATGAGACAAGTTTTAAATATTTACAATAGCCGTAAACAAAAAGGTTTGGGAAACCACTCCCCCGAAGAAATGAAAAACAACCCTGACTTAGAGAAAGACTATATATTTAATAATTTAGTCAAAAGAGACAAACAAGAAAGAATGCCGGGCTTCAAACTTCAGAAAGGTGACAAAGTAAAAATAGAAATACCTAAACGCGACCCATATGAAAATACTATTGACTATGACAACAATGGGAACCCGACAGGTACTCACATTCGTGTTCGTAAAAATAGAAGAAAGTATACAAGAGAATATTATGAAGTTTTAGGCAAACATGGCAAAATGTACACACTGCAAGCAGAAGATAAAACTACTATTGCCAGACCTCGTTTCAAACTTGTCAAAGTTCAAGGTGGTATACTTTCAAAGACAGTTCCTAACAAATATAAGACAACTCCTGACGAATATGCTAAAGAAGTTGAAAATGACGACTAAGCAATTCTATACCATGCGTAAACTGTCATGTAAGGTGGCATGTAGTCTTTACTTTGTCCCGTTGTTTGCGTATATCCTGAAACGCGATGTGTATGGTTTCCATCTCCCTGAGTGTTACCCCAGAAACAATTTATAGCAAACTGAACGTCGTCTTTAACATCATATCCTTTACCTTTTTTCATTGCTGACCAATCCCAAAATTTATGCTTATGCCAACCTGCTTGAGATGTACTTAAATCTATGTAGTGACTGTGTGCAGGTAGATTTTCACCTGAAATCGTTTTACTTCCACCTGTTTCCTTTGAAGAGTTTGCACAATACAAAAACCTGTCGACTATTTGAGTCCAAGTTCCAAAACCAAGTACTACTTCTGGTCTGGTAGAGTTCATTGACGTATAAATAGAGCCTATAGGATATAATGTTTGAAGTATTTCTGTCTTTAATGTTTGAAGCTCTGTTTTGTCAGCCTTTTTATCTAACATTGCTGGTAGTTCATATGCTTCAAAGTTTCTGGCATGACTTTCAATGTTCCTGCAACTCTTATCTAAATTGTTAAGAGTATCTTTTACGCTTGTACTCGGATTCTCTAAAGGTGCACTTGAACCAAGGTCAAAGTTCAGTATTATGTCGTCTGCTCTAACAGTTGTAAAACTTGTATGTGTATGAGTCTTATTTGCTTTCTTCTCTAACTCATCGTTAACATAAGTTTTATCTGCTTTAAGGTCTAAACATCCTGAAACCCATCCTGTATCAGCTTTAACTTTAAAAGTCTCCGATGTCCATTCATGGTACCAGTCAACCCTTTCTATAATTTCTTTATCTTTTTCATCCACATATTCCTTATCCGCTTTCTTCTCTAACTTACTAGCCACATATTCCTCATCCGCTTTCTTTTCAAGGCTAACGTTTAAGTCTGTTATTTCAGATATAGAATGTGTATGAGTCTTTTTAGAATATTCGTTTTCAGCTCTTGTCACTTCACTTGACATTTTATTGTCAACATATGTTTTGTCTGCTAGTTCAGGATGAGTATGTTCTTTTGTTGCATAAGCATTGTTAGCTCTTTCTTCTTCTTTTGCTATTGCATCGTCTACATATTCTTTGTCAGCTTTGTTGTCAACATCTGCTTTCAAAAGAAGTTCATTTATAGGTTTCTCGTTTAAAGTTCCTTTTGTTGGATTTATACAGACAGTATTGTTCTTCTTGTCTTGAAATAGAAACTCATCTGTCATTGGGTTTAATGTCAGTTTTAAGTTTCCTTCTTTCAATGACTCAGATATCTTAGAATAGTTTGAAAAGTTTGTTGTGTTCTTATTTAGAGCTTGCATAATGAGTTGTCGGTTGTGTTGTATTTCTCTCATGGAAGCAATATCTTTCGACATTTTTATTCTAGATAAAATATGCTTTCAATAGAAAAAGAAAATTCAAGAGTTGCTACAACTAAACCATTAGATGAACTTTTACTAATGTCGGTCAAAAGTTTGAGACAGATACCGTAAAGCATGAAGGCTATCGTTTTGACTACCCATTAAGATGGTTAAGAGACCCATCCGTCACAAAAGCTATTGGCTTTCGTAGAATGAAGTTCATTTCAGAAGCCATACATGGTTTCCCATTTACGGTCGGTTTTGAAGTTCGATACTATAACAAAGAAAAACGTATGTATGAGAAATTTGAACAGGGAAAACTTTTACAAGTTAGTTTGCTTGTAAACTTAGAAACAACTCTTCAAGCTTTTCAAGAAAAAATAAACGATATCTATATCGAATATGCAAACCAGTATAACATTGACGAGGGAGAGTACCATCTCGATATTATTTATGACAGGAAAAATGCAACTGTTAAAATCAATAGAATAGAAGACCTTGGAGAAAACGTTTATATTTCTACAAAATATAACAACTTGGCATGGTATAGATTTATGAGGATGTTAAATCAGCCTGCAGCATATCCAGTACACCCAGACTTTTATGAAGTCGAAAACCCTAATGGAACATATGAAAATGTTTTCGACCAAGATGCTATTATTGTTCATGCTTCATTTTCTGGCGCCCAAAACTCTTTCTTATGCTTGGCAAATGACTTTTACGAAAAACCTACAAAGTTATACGAACCACCAAGTGGAAGTATTTCAGACTTTCAAGTATGGTTTACTACAGATGGAAGAAAAAGAATAATTCCATTATACCATGCGTTTTACTTAGAACTTAGTTTCATATACAACTACTATCGAACGGTAAAATATAATTTTTTAATACGGTTGAGGTGTTGGATTTGGTTGCCAACTAGACTGTGGTGCAGGTTCAGGTTGTTGTATAACAGGAGCTTGTTCTTCTGGTTCAGGGTCTTTAGGTATAATACCAACGAACTGACCTACTCTTTTACCAATATTTTTGACTCCGTTCCAAATTCCTCTTCCTACGGTTTTTATTCCATTCCATATACCTCTTCCAACATTTCGAAAGAAGTTTCCAATACTACTGAAGAAACCCATTTTACTATATGTAAAAATCTAATGTCCGCCTAGTCTCTTACGTTTCCTGTTGAGTTCCATAGCATTCTTTAACTGGAGCTCATACATTCTGTTTCTCCTCTGGTAGAAAACATATTCTGGGTCAACTCCTGTGTTCGCGTCATCTGCATAAAGTTGTTTATATCCCACTTCAGGGTTTGTATAAAACTCTTTCCATCTCATATTTGCATACCATGGTGGCAAACCTAACGCAGCGTCATTTGACATGGCAGTTTGCATTTGTACATCTGTTGGCACTTGACCATAGTTTGCCATTGCAGTTTGTATTCTAACTTCATTTGGAATATTCTCTGGGTTTGGTTGTCCAGGTTGCTGTGCATTCGCTAAGTTCTGTGCGTCCATTTAATATTAGATAAAAATATCTCTTACGAGTACATATACTGAACATTTGCAGGCATTGGTTCATCTTCATATTCTCTGTACTTTTCTGCCACGTCAAAGAAATAAATGACACAATGGAAAAAACCTAAAACAAGTAGTCCTATTTCAAACCACATTTACTTACTAATAAAATTTCTTTGTTATGACACTTTCTCCGGTTTATAGGACCTCTCTCATATTCTATCTTGTCATATATAAACTCATAGTCATGTATGTCCTCTAACCATCTCATAACGGTTTCCAAACCACTTTTATCGGATGTAAAGTAAAAGCATGGATGGTTATGTATAACGTCTAAAGTTTCTAAAGAGTCTCTCAAAGTCCAGTCTACTTGGTATTGAAAATCCCATGTGTTATAGAACGGCGGGTCCACTATAAAGAAAACATTTTCCTTGTCTTTATATTTTTCATACAACTCTGTCCAATAACATCTCACAAACTCTATACCCTCAATATATTTTTCTATGTCCTCTTTGAAAACATTTGTATAGTTAAGATATAAAACTTTTGACATAAGTGTCTCAATGTCATGAACTCTTATAGCACCACTATATAATAGTCTAGCAGATATACTATCCCAGTCTATATATTCTGCTTTTTTCAAAACCTCTCTCACAATATTTTTCTTATCTAATGGTATACGTTCCATCTTACCTATAGGTATCTTTTCTTTTAACTCTTTCAATATATTGTTTGTGTCTGGTATATGTTTGAGACGGTCCATATAGTTGTCGAAGTCATTGCATATAATCTTTGAGTCTGGGAATATTGTATGGCACAAATGGGATATATAGAAACTTCCACCGAACAAATCTACAAATGTTAGACCATTCGGTAGTTTCTTAAGTTCTCTCAATATAATATCTTTACATTTACCCTTATTTCCAAAGAACGGTAACGGTGGTTTTGTAAAATTCATTTATATATAATAATAAAAATGTTTTTTCCTGAAAAGTGACAGAAAAGTGACAAAACATGAAAACATATATAATTTGTGAAAAGTGAAACATTATATAATGTTTTCGACCCAGAAGAAGGCTTCTTCCCAGAAGCAATGGAGGAAGAAGAAGAGTCCTCCGAATTCACACCAGAAGACTAACAATTTTCCGAATAAAAACTTCATTTATACTAAACATCTTCGGGGCTAGAGGGCACGAAGTGCCTGGAAGCCCCACTACCTTTTTTTTTTTTTTTTTTAAATATCAGATTACTTAGATCCATGAATAATATCCGAATTTTTTTTCTTAAAATTAAACTTCAAAACTTCTTGCAATCTTATTCTTCATCAATTGTAAATTTTTAAAACCATTTTTTAAAATAATTTTGCGTAAATTTTATTCTCATGTTGTTTTAATCGAAAATTGATACATTTTCAAAAAAATAATATTGACTTATGAAATTCATTTTTAAGGTGAAATAGTATTGTTTTTATTAAAGTATATGAATAATATATAAAAAATTAATGAATAATATAAGCAGATTTTTAGTTTACAAAACAAATATGAGCAATGCAATTTCAAACTTTTGCTGGCAATTTCGATATTGCTCAAGTTTGTAGTATTTGTGATACCTATAACATCGGCTTAATCAAAATTCGATTTTTCTTATGAGTTATTGAGAAAATTTGATTGCAATGAGAAGGATTTCGACGTTTTTGATAAACTAAGAGCTGAGCTTTAGGGGTTCAGTTCATTTATGGCTGTAGTTTGATGCGTAGATCTCTTTTTTATTGTAAATTCTTTCAGCATGGAGATCGAGAATGAATCTTTTGAGAACTTTATGAGTTTTTACACCCGTAAAGAGGTCCTTCGAGGAAAGATAGTCCAGACTACATGAAGATGTGGGTTAACCAAAAAAATCCGATGGTTTCCCCATATTCATGTAGATCTTCGAAAAAATGAGCACCAAAAAAGCCAAAAAAATAGGCTTTTTATTGGATTTGTACACTAGATCAATAATCTATTTAGGATCTGACACTCTTTTTAGCCAGAGATATGAGGTCCTTTCTAGGAAAACGATCTATTCATCCATAAAAAAAATGAATTATCGTTTTCCCCAGAAATTACATGGGGAATGGTAAAAGTAAGGAAAATCTGGGTACAATTTGTGAGCACATTATGTAATATGTAAATTTATCCGCTTTGTAGGAATTTAAAATTGTTTGTTGTTCTGTTTCAGTTAAATTACTGAATTTTTCAAGATTAATATTGTGATAAAAAATAGAATCCTTGAAACATTCTGATATCTTTTCAATGTTTAAAACGGATGCTAAAAAATGTAAAAGAACTTCATCAGTCACTGTGATTTTTTTGAAAAATTTATCCCAATTCAAGCATCCAATTGATCTTTCTGTCATTGTACTTATGCATTGATAAAGTTGATTTAATGAATCCGAAGAATAATCATTATGCTTGACTAGTTGAGTTAGTTGATACAGACTGTCGTCAGCCATTTTAAAAAAATGAATAAAATTGTATAGTAAATTATATTTGTGAAATTTGTGACGCTACATTCAATCTAAGACCAATATCTCAAAGAATTCCTCATTTAAGTATTACTTTTCATTGTTTTTTAAAAAATATCTTTGCTTATTTGTTCACTTTTTTGACATTTATTATATGCTTTTTATCATATTTCCGATGATATGAATATATATTCTATATAAGAATGACGCTACATTCAATCTAAGACCAATATCTCAAAGAATTCCTCATTTAAGTATTACTTTTCATTGTTTTTTAAAAAATATCTTTGCTTATTTGTTCACTTTTTTGACATTTATTATATGTTTTTTATCATATTTCCGATGATATGAATATATATTCTATATAAGAATGACGCTACATTCAATCTAAGACCAATATCTCAAAGAATTCCTCATTTAAGTATTACTTTTCATTTTTGATTCAATTTTCGAACGGTTTTCGTAAATTTTGCATCATTTCATTTTTTAATGGGAAAATCATCTATATTTAATCAAAAAAGAGCAAACTTTACAGACGAAAATAAAATATTTATCAGGGAACAATCTGATAAATACCAAAAATCAACATCGAGAGATGAAAAAACGAATATAATCAAACAAGTTCTTCAATATTTTAATATTAAATACGCCGAAAATGAATCTAAAGCTGTCAGAAGATATTTTAGTTATATTGCAGTTAAAAATATTCCCGCAGTTACTGGAAAATATCCTGATACAATTGTTCGCAAAGATATGCTTTATTCGCATGATCATACAAATATTATTAATTCAAATAATATTGAACGTTACTACCGTTGCATCGATCATTCTTGTCAAGCACGTTATTTAGTTAAAATTGAGAACAGTTCAGTTTCCGAAGATTTACAAAAGGAACATATACCCGAATGCAGACAATTTAAAAAGTTACAAAATGAAAAAAATGATCTTCATAAATCAATGACTCTGACAGAAATATACAATAAGGCAATGGCAAAATTTTCTGAAGACAACGGCACTTTTCAGCAGATTAAAAAATTTATGACAGAACTTGCTGTTGGTACTGATGAAAACCCATTAATTAAAGATTCATTGGTCAGGGAAGTTTATAATAAGTCCAGAAAATTTTCTGTTGGAGAAAAAATTACAGACGATGAAATTGCTAATTTTTGTTTAATAAATGGCGAGCAGTTTTTCATTGGCCATGATTTTCAAGCAAATTGTGAGACGATGTTTTTTGGTTTTGAGAAGGCAATTCAATTTGCAAAAGAAGCCACAGATTTATTTTGCGATGGAACTTTTAAAATTACACCAAAACATTTTCAAAAAGGACAGATGCTAACAATTATGATTTGTGAACCTTCAACAAATCAATATCTACCACTTTTATTTATATTCATGAAAAACCGCACATTTGAATCTTATAAGAAGGCATTTGAATATATTTTTACTGTCAAGGGTATTCAATTTTCAAAGCTAATTCAAATTCATTGTGATTTTGAAAAGGGAATGATAGAGGCACTTCAACAAATTTTCCCTAAAGTCCGTATAATTGGATGCCTATTTCATTTCAAACAAGCTTTACACAGGAAACTTGTAGCACTTTATACAAAAAATTTCAATACTTTACAAAATTCTTTATTTAAGCTATATTCTATTACTCCATTCATGTCTCATGAAGAATTTGTACTTACAATGCATATAATTAATCAAAATAAAGTTGATTCGATCAAAGATTATATTGATTATTTCAACAAAGTTTGGTTGCCGCACTACAATTTAATATCTCAATATAATAATGCAACTGCAATATTCACTAATGATTGCCTCGAGAGTATGCATTCAGAATTTTCTTCGTTAAAACATCCAAACATTTATGAAGCTATTAAGAAGATATCTCAAATCCAATTAGATAAATATAACGCCATCAAAAATAACCAGAAGATCGAGCGCCATATAAAAACCGTTATCACTGATAGCTACAAAAATTATATTCTTGACTGCTTTCAAAAAGAACTTGAGAAAACAATTTTTTCTATCAAACAATACAACGTAAGTGATCTTTCTTTGGCTCAGAACGAGATTTCTCCATATGGTTCCATAGAATCGAGTTCATTGTTCGAAAATATTCCAGTTCATGATGCAGATATACTCAAATCGATCGATCTAACAGATAAAGATACAATGATCACTAAGTTTATTAATGAAAAAAGAGAAAAAATTATGGCATTATTTAATGAAACATTAAATCATCCAGATTTTAATTCATCCACTCCAATTCAAACTAATTTTGAGCAAGCCGATACAAATCAAGGTTCAGATGCTCCAATTCGCTCCGAAAATTCAAATATTGCAGACTCTACAGATTTAGAACCAGAAAATCAAAACCATCCTTCTACAAATCAAATGTCTAGTAATCTAGAACATAAGCTGGACCTTCTTGATCATATTGAAAAACAATTATCGAAAATGCGCTCGTTATTGGGAATTCTTCCTACTACAAATGCTATTGTTGGGCCGTCAAAACAAGTTTCAGTTAATAGCAAGCAAAATTCTGAAAAAAATAAGAAAAAATCTTCCATAACAACAAAATCAAACAATAAAAAACAAAATTCATCCGACAATCCTCCTAAACGTAAAGCTCCTATTTCGGAAAGGATTCTCAGCGATAATAACTTATATTTTCAAGTTCATCGAAAGAGATCGAAAAGCAAACGTTCCACATCTACAGAGAAAAAGAATTGATATATGAAGTCTAATTCCTTTTATAACTACTATATTTTTATTCTTATGACTAAAAAATAATATATTATTTAACAATTTTCATTTTTTTCTTTTAACAATTTCGTTTTATTTCCATTTATTGTTAAATGATTTTTAGCATACACCTTTCTTTGTTCATCTTCTAAATACAATTTATTTTTTCTTAGATATAATTCTATTCATTCAATTCGATCGTCATTTTTCAGTACATGATCGTAATTTTCAATTATTGATCGCGATTTTACTTCAGAATTTGTGCGCAATATTGCTTATCAAAATTATATCTCTATTCTCTCATTTCTGTTTAGTCAATATCATTACACTCCTATTGTCTAATAACATGCTATTAATTTTCTTAAAATTAAAAAAAAAATATCAACTTTTAAAAACAGAAACTTAACATCCTTAGGTCAATGGATTTTGATGTGAGATACATTTAATCTGTTTTTCTTTTTTTATTTTAAATAATTGAATATTTATAGTTGTTATGGGTCTTACATCATGTAAAACAAATTTTCTTAAAGTAAATTTACTTTTTCTTCAATCTTTCTTACATATTTATTAAAAAAATTATCCAAAAAAAGATGTTTTAGAATGAAAAAAAAAATAGAAAAATCTTCATTTATAGTCTTTCTTGAATGTATACGTTTTGATTTTTTTCTTTTTTAAAAAATTCAATTTCTAGAAAAATCGAGAAAAAATCATTTTCTTCTATTTTTGTTAGGACGCCATACCCATTGAAATCTCCTCTCAGGACGCCATAAACTATTCAATTATGGTGTAAACTTCTCAAAAATTGAATAGTTTACATCAGGACGCCTTAGGACGCCAACCCTTTACGCGCCCGTATATCTTGAAATCTTTGCTAAGATCTAATTTTTACACCCTCACTTTGCTTTTCTAAATGCATATATATATGGATATATTGAAATCTTTGCTATAGATTTTGCATGATTAATTCTGAATATGTAAACATGCTGGGAAAACAAGTAATCAATTTAAGGAAGTCAATTTGGAAAATTGTTTTCACTTTAGGTCAGGTATGAGGGGCTTCCAGGGGCTGCGCCCCTTCTAGCCCTGAAGATGTTTAGTATAAATGAAGTTTATATTCGGAGGGCTTCCAGGCACTTCGTGCCCTCTAGCCCCGAAGATGTTTAGTATAAATGAAGTTTTTATTCGGAAAATTGTTCGTCTTCTGGTGTGAATTCGGAGGACTCTTCTTCTTCCTCCTCCTCTTCTTCCTCTTCTTCGTCATCGTCGGCGTAGTGGAGGAGGACGTAGTTCATCCAAATTCTGTATGGACGTCCTGATTTGGATTTAAATGAGATGGACATATTTTGTGTGAGTGTTATTTCAGTTTCGATAAAGAGTTGGTGTGCTGGTTTGAATATATGTTCGACGTAGGAGAATTTGTGCAACTCATCTTCTCCCAATTCTGTATTGATACAGACTTCGATGAAGTCACCACTGAGAATGTCTTCACCTGTGGGCATATCCACAACAATTAAATGAACGACACAATAGTTGTGAAATTCATTAGTAGGAAATACTGTTTGCCGCGTATTATATGAGGGAAAAATGTTTTTTCTTCCCCAAATTCATCTGCTACTTCATCTTCATCGTATCCGTTGTTAAAAGCTTTAAATTCATGTACAATTTGAGCAAATTGTTGACGGAGATTTGGTGGCATACGTAAGCAAGCTTGTAACAATGTCCTACCTTCCACACACTCAGCAAATATGGGAAGGTAGGAACATATAATGTCCGTCAATTGGTCCTGGTTGGGGACCAATTGACAGAGTTTTGTGTATGCCGTTATTGTTTCTTTAACGGTATTTGTGTAGATACGGTTATATGGAGTATTTCCCTGGTTGTTAAGGGAAAAATACTCATCCGATTGTAATTTCAATCTTGACCTCAACTCTTTGTTCGGTATTCTTTGGTCTATTCTTAGAGCTGTATTTGTTCGTGCGGGCTGTGGTTTTAAAACATTCGAGTCAAGTTTTAATTGCTTCGAATTGGATGTCGATTTGAATTGGGAGTCTTTTGAGTTCTCCTGAGCTTGGTTCTGTATTAAAGACTGAATAGCAGTGTCAGCTTCTTGTTTTTCGAGATAGTATTCTATTGAATTGGGCTTCACTGTTCGAGACGCGTACATTATGAAAAATGAACTGTTTTTTTTCGGACTACTCATAGAAAAGTTTAATAAACCGTTTTCGTCAACGGAACCCCCTCTATTTTTTTATTTTATTTAATAGTTCCGTTGGAAAACCGTTCCATCTCAAATATTGAATGAACTATAAACGTTTTTTGTTTTCTATATATACTTTTTTGTCCAACGGTAAAACTTTTTACACAACGGTTTTTGAGAGTCGTCGCTGTTGACTTTTTTTAGAGCACTCAAAATAGTATAACTTTGTCCGGACAAGTAAGGGTCTATCGTCGCTACAGGAAAAGTTACAGGCGTTCCAAGGAAGTATACTTTGAGAAGCCTTTTCCCTTATAGAATGAGATAGGACGGTTATTTTACAAAACTGACAACACTTTGACCGAGTAGTTTTTTGTGCTGAACAAAAAGTGTCATATAAACATCTGTCAAAAACCGCTTTTTAACTTCACTTAAAATGCCACGTAAGCTACGTAAGAATATACGTAAGAGGAAGAGAGCATTGAAACATCCAATAGTAAAACTGACACCACAACAACAGTTGCAACAACAAATGATGAATGACCCCACTATGTTGCAACAAATGTCAAGCAACCCTATGCTTTTAAACCGAGTTATTGGTGCACAGAGTGGAGGTTTAAGAGCGGCACTTTTAGCGAAAATGGCAGGCTATGGTGGAGCTGCAGACGGAACAGCTTATAACCCTCAAAGTCAAATGAATTTGAGTTCACTCAAAAATCAAATAACAGATGTCAAAAAGTCAAACATAGACATACAGAAACAAATAAGTGAAAACGAAAAGAAACTAGAATATGACAGACACACAAAGAAACTCAATGAGTTAAACGTAGAGAAAAAGAAGAAAGAAGAACAACTGAAAGAACTAAGTACAGAGGAATATGCGAAAAAAGTGTCAGAAAAAGCAGCAGAAGTAGCAAAAATGGAACAAGATGTCATAAATTTGAAAAACCATACTACTCAATATAAAGTACTGAAAGATGAAGAGATAAAACAAAAAGCCCTGAAGACATATATGGATAGCGATGAGTATAAAAAAGAAGTTGAAGCAAATGTAAAGGCAGAAAAACTTTTACAGTTGCAAAACCAAACCGTACAGTATGAAAACTTAGCACAAGAAAGTAAAAATAACGACGCGCCATGCAAAAGGCAATGAAAAGCGCAGAATATATAAAAGCTAATAATGACTGGTTAGATGCCCAAGCCAACGCTAAAGCAGCCCAACTTATAGGGTCAATAAGGACAAAAATACAAGCGGATGAAGACAGTTCAAATGAAGCTTTAATGAATGCTGACTTTAAGAATGCCTTCGAAGCTCTTCATAGTAAGGTGAAACTAGTGAACGACTTCTCATCTGGAAAGAAACTGAAGTCTGAAGGTTTCGACAAAGAGTTAAAGAAGTAGCACAAAATATGACGAAAATAACAGATGCAGCAACGAGACAGGCAGTTCAAAGTGCCTATGACGCCGTTAGAGCAACTGTTGTGGAAAGTCAAGAAAAAGAGTTACAACAGACCAAAACAGACCTAGTAAATGCTTTCTTAAGAACGAAAAGTCAGGTAGGACATTATGCTGCAGATGGAACATATGTGCCAGCTGGTGGAACTTATATACCACCAAACCCTCCAAGAGAAGCACCTGCACCAGGACTACCTAAAACATTTACATCGTCACATGGACACAGACACAGGCATGCACCAAAACCAACACAACAACCAACACAACAACCAACAGTTCAAAATCCAGCACCACAACAACAACCAAAACCAACAGTTCAAAATCCAGCACAGCAACCAACAGTTCAAAATCCAGCACCACAACCAAAACCAGCACAACAACAACCACAAACAGAGCAAGGACATAAAAGAAGTAGAGAACTGTTGCATGCTAAGTTCGGTCAAAATGTAAACCTCTCAATTTTATCGTCGGGGGAAGTAACTCAATTCCTTCAAAATTATTCTTTAAATATTGAATTTAAAGTTATTTAATTTGGATTATAAATAAATAGGCTAATACAATATTTAAAAATGAGAAAAAATAACTTTTCAAAGAACTTTTCATAATCTCAAAGAAAATTTTTTATTCAATAATTATATAAATTAATTAACATTCATAATGAAATTGGATTTTTTTTATAAAAAATTGGTCCTACTTAACTTTTTGAGAGAATTTGGCTTTCTCGTAAACGAAAAAGGGGATTTGACGGAGTCAAATCCCCGCTCACAAAAAGTGGACTTTACATGTCAAATTTTATATGCATGTAATGTCCACTTTTATGAGTTTTAGGAAGGAATTGGAAGCCATGAGTTACTGACATTGCATCAGTATCTCATAGCCTCCAATTCCTTCAAAAAATGGGAGAAACTTTGTCCGAATAGTTTAACATTCGGACAAAGTTTCTCCCATTTTAAGAAGGAATTGGAGGGTAAGAGATATACCATATGAACGTATATCTCTTACCCTCCAATTCCTTCTAGAAAGTGTCCAAACTTTGGGTTAATTGCAAAGTATTAACCCAAAGTTTGGACACTTTCAAGTGGAGATGGAAGGCTTTGGGGTATATATTAATACAATATACCTCAAAGCCTTCCATCTCCACTACAAATGTGAGAAACTTTGTCCGAATAGTTTAACATTCGGACAAAGTTTCTCCCATCTTTCAATGTAATTGCTACCTGTGAGGTACTGACTTGAAGTCAGTGCTTCACAGGTAGCAATATCCAAAAATTTAAAAACATTTTATCAGTTCGTTAGAGAACTAGAGCCTCCTAGGTACTGAACCAGAATCAGTGCCTAGGGGACTCTAGTGATCTATATAAATCTGAGAAACTTTGAGGAAATTGTTCGACATTTCCTCAAAGTTTCTCAGCAATTTAGCGAGGAATGTTCGTTATCGTGTAGATATTTATAATATATACATGATAACAAACATTCCCCGCTAAAAGATGTAAAATCTTATAAGAAATAATTGCAAAAGAATAACAAATTGCAACAAATTTTATATGAAACTGAACCTTATGAGGTAGTGATTCAAGATCACCGCCTCATAAGATTCAGTTTCAATCTCAAGTATCTCAAAAGTAAGGCTCTATTTTTTGCCATGTAAAGTGTCACTTTTTCTGTCCAAATGATAAGTTATTCAGAGAAAGTTTCCCAGCTATCAAGAGGGAATTGTTCCTTATGAGTTATATATTCATACTGTATACCTCATAAGGAACAATTCCCTCCTTAAAACGAGAAAACTTGTTCGAAATTGTTTATCATTTCGAACAAGTTTTCTCGTTTTTAATAAGAAACTAAAGGCTATGAGGCACTGATTATATATTAGTGCCTCACAGCCTTTAGTTTCTAATAGATAGCTGGGAAACTTTCTCCAAATGATAAGTTATTCAGAGAAAGTTTCCCAGCTATCAAGAGGGAATTGTTCCTTATGAGGTATATAGTTATAATGTATACCTCATAAGGAACAATTCCCTCATTAAAATCGTAGATATTTTTTACTTATTACTCATGCTTTCAAAATCACAATCCTCTGAAAAGTTATTTTTTATTAAGAATTTAGAATTTTGATAAATACCTTTTTTCAATTTGATATAATACTTATATATTTTCAAAAAGACATTTTGAAAAGATATCTCAAAAGTTCTCTGAAAACCTATTTTTGATTAATTTTGAGAAATATCCGTATTAAATTAATCAATAAATTCATTCAACACTACTTTAATTTTTAAATTCAAAAAATTATATGTGCTTCTTAAAATGTCTCACAAAAATTTTATTATAAAATTATATACAATATTAAAAATCCCACAACATTTTTTACTTTACATAATCGTACTTCCTCGATGATTAATTTCCCCTCAATTCCTATCGTTGACCGAACTTAGCATGCAACAGAACAAGGAAACCAAGAATTCTTAAAAATGCTTAAGGAAGATTATGGTTACCCAGATACTCTTGACTTTAGTGACAGATATAAAGAAGCTATTAGAAAGTTCAAGGAAGGAAATACTGACCCGAACCTATTTAGCTTTATGGTTCAGCACCAAATGGGATATAATTTCAAACCTGGAAAATACAAGCTCGCTAAGGGATATGATTTAATAGCATATCATCCAAATGACATGAATGAATTTACTCCGAGATATTTGGTGTCAGAGCTAAATGATAATTCAACTCTCTTCATGAAACGCGTAAAAAATAGAGACGGAACGAAAGAAGAAAGGTTTATGAGTCCGGATGACTTAGATAGGGAACTTGTTAAAAACGGTCTCGGAATATATGAAATGCCACCAGATGAGGTACAAGAAACTCAACAGGAAGAAGTTCAGATACAACCAGACATGGAAGAAATAGTTCAGCAACAACAGCTAGAAGAGCCTGAAGGAAACGAACAAGTCCCTCCTTTGGAAACTAACTTCACAGAACTAGATGAAGATTTGGAACAGCCGAAAAATCTTGACCCTCAACAAGAGTATGCGGAGAATATGGAATCTTTCCAAGAGTCTAAGAAAAATTCGGCTGACATAGTAGAAGAATATCGAAAAATGTTCACCGACATACAAAAGACTCCAACATCAGATGAAAATATTCAGCATAGAATGGAAGAACTGAAAGAAAGTGTACGCAAATACAACAATCCTTTTTACTTACGACCATATAACGTTCAATCTTTGGCTGAACTCGGTGAAAATAAAAGGTTAAATTTCACCAAAACATATAGAAATGAAACATTGTTTAAAGTTCATTCAGAACCTAACCAATATGGAAACAAACCTACTTTTGTTTCTGCAGACTATGGAACTACAATGAGATGGGGTCATAAAGCTAATCCGGATAGGTGGTTCATAAACTTACAACCACAATTCCAAGAAGTTGTAGACGCAATGGAAGTGAATGGTGAACCAGATATAGCTGGTATTTTCAGCGCGGCTTTAATGCCATTGAAAGATATAAACATGCAGATATTTTTGAACCAGTATGAAATGAACATGGCTGATGGAAATATAACACCTGACGTTCTAGAACATTTATCTCAAAGAACTACACAGAACCATAGAGATGGTATATTTGGTGAAGAGTTTAGAAAGAAAGTTAGGGAGAGAGAAGGAAGAGAACCTATTGTACATGACCTTGCAAACGAAAGTTTACAAAATGTCATAAAAACTTACTTTGCAGACAATGAACCGAGAAGGATGAATATTTAAGAAAACTCAAATGGACAGTACCAAATGAAATGTTAGTATTGAAAAACATGTTCCTTGACAAAATAAAACCAACTACAGAAATAAATGACGCAAGACTGAAACATTGGGTAAAAGCTTTCCCATTCACAAAAGATATTATTGGTAACATGGAAAGAAAACCAGAATGGCTACAAAAACATATATTTGGAAACGAGCTTATTCCATATGGACAAGCTCTGTTTGAAGAGCTTGAACCGGAAACTCAGGAAAGAGTCATGCAAACAATACGCGAAGACTCAAATACAAACTATGACAAAATCTTTCTAGGATATAGGTTACCTGAGATGGGCGACCAGAGCCCAAAGGCAAAAAGGACATGGGAAATTTACAACATACTAGGTGAACATGAGGCAAAGATGCAACAACTTGAAGCAGAGGGCAAGTTACCAAAAGCGACACCAAAGAAGAAGAGTAGAACAAAGTGAAAGTAGTGAAGAAGTAACTTCATCTAGTGAAAGTAGTGGCAATGAAGGAAAAAGAAGAGTTAAAAACTCAGTCAGGAAGAAAGTAAAGCTTGGTACGAGTGGGTTCTATTATGACACATAAATCCAACTATTCTATATTTTTACCCATATGAAATGTACGCCGCTCAGAATATAACGCCAACAGTTTTGGATGCCATGAACGGAAATGTTTCCGAATGGTATAACGAATGCGACAATGCCATTAGAAGGTCAGAAATAGTTCCTGGAACTTACGAATATACAACTGCTGTTTCTTATGGAAACGTAGGTGAGTTTGGAGAAGGTTCTTCAACAACAGTAGATATTGCTTGCGACAGGTTTCATATTATTTCTATTGACAACTCATTCTTATACGTGGAACAAGACATTGAAATAAAACCTTCTGCCAAGTTGTCTGACAAGAAAGGCTGCAATGGAATTTTCTATGTCGGATACCAATATGCTCCAGAAGTTTTTATGGGATATAAGATATATTCTAACTCTGACTTAGTTCAAACAGTAACATGGGCAAACTATGAATGGTTCGCTTTGAGAAACTCAGTACAACCACAAGCTAGAGAACAAACAGACCAGTATGCAAATATTGAGAAAATAAGAAGACTTGACCCTAACGTTCCAGGAGTTTATGTTAACCTTTCTGGTTCAGATGGAACTGCTGCCACTAAAGTAAAACTGAAACTTAGAGTTCCTTTGTCATCTTTCCTCATCTTCAGGTTTTTAAGATACTTGCCAAACTGGGCAGGAAAAATTTCTATCGAACTTACTCCAAGCAAAAAATAACTTAGTCATTGCACCAACACAAGACCCATTCAGCATTACTGTAGCTGGAACTGGTGGAGCCAAGTTCTGTGACTTTTGCAAAGACAAAGTTGACTTAGACTTTGGTTTCTCAAACTTCAACAATGAAGTAAACTATTATTTCAATGCTGCTGGAACTGCTTGGGACCCAGTTAAGTTTACATGCGAAAAGTTTGAATGCAAGAGAATAGAAAGCAGACTTGCAGTCTATATGTTGGACCCAGATATTTCAAATGCTTTAGCTGCCAAATATATTGCAGTTCCACTTATGTTCCCTATACACCAAATATCTGTCAAAGACTTTGCAGGTGAAGTTGGAAACCAAAGTGCTGACCCAGGTGCAAGAACAGATATTGCTTTAACAACTGCAATGAAACATGCAGATACTATGTTTGTACTGTTCAGACGAACTATAAATGACTATTCTTGTTTCTACAACCCCGGTATTAAATATCATATAAACATAGATGGCAAATATTATCCAAGAGAAGAATATTCTACAGTTGAGGATATGAGGTCATACAACTTGACATTAGATGCTATGAACTTTAACAACAACTTCACAACAACCATTAACCCTGAAATGCAAAGTTCTATTATGCCATATGTGAAAGTATGGACTCATACAGGAGGTCAAAAAACTCAATATACAAATGGAGACCGTTCAAACTTTTGGCTTGGCATTCCATTTGCTGACTCAGAAGACTTTATGGGTGGTATTTCAACTGTTGGTACAGTACAAATACAATATACTGGTGACAGAGACGGTCCAGATGAATTGAAAGCAAAGAAGTTTACAAAACCAATAGCACTTTTCACGGAAGATGCTCTTTTGAAGATTCGTTCGATGAAACCTGCTGGGGCTCCTCAGATTGGCATAACGACAGCTTCCATCGAGCAGATTTTGGCAGCAGGTCAGTAAGTTGTTCTTGAACTGACTTCTCTCCGTCAAATATTGACAGTACGCCAGTTTTGACATAATATTGTAAGATAAACTTACCTTTAGAAATATCTGTAAGTTTTGTTGTTATATTTTTGTCAACGTCAAGAACTTTCACCATTTCAGTTATACCAACTTTCTTTGCTTTATGAAAATATTTTGGTTCAGCAAATATTGCTATTCTATAACATTTACCATTGTTTGTATAAAGAACTATTCTGTCAATGAACTTGTATTGTTTGTGAGTATAAACCTTGTTTTGCTTCAATTCGAAGAGATATCCGAATACGTCCATCTTTTTATTCTAAGTAAAATGTCATTTCCGAAAAATAGAAGCGTAAGTGTTTCAAAAGGTTTAATGGCGGTGGCAGATGTGAAGTTAAATTCACCAACTCAAACAAACAGTCAAAGTGTTATTGTCAATGTCAAAGACAGAGATGTTGAAGTGGGGAAACCATACGAAGACGAAGATGGTATAACAATTGTTCCTGTAAAAGAACCAACATATCCTGAAGTCAACAGAGACTTAAGTTCTGTTGCAGATATTCGAAACGACTACCAACAACTGAAAGACAAACTTCAAACTCAGGAGAAGATTTGTCAAGCTTTAAGTATAATGTTAAACTTGGTCGAACACAACCCTGTAAAAGTGAACTCATATGTCATCACACCTCATGAAGTTTTGAAAGAACTATTGAAACTTTTGACAGAGGCAGACGATATAAACATCAAAGAAATAGAACCCGACATTAGTTGCTGTGGTGTTTCATATAATGTCATTGACAAGATATACGTTATGAAAGGAGGTGAAACGTTGAACTTAAAGTATAGTTTCCCAGACGTTATAAAAATATTTGACGACCACAACATTTCATTAAAGTTTATTTGCTAAGTAAAAATGTCAAAACTTCTTGAAAGATGTTTGAAGAAAAATAATATAGACTTTATTTCAATGTAAAGGACTTTACACACTTTTGAACGATATGAAAGACCCTGTTTGTTTGTTCGTGTAGACAAAGGAAAGTTCTATGTCTTTACAAAATATTTGAACTTCTTAGACAGAGAACTTCAAGAAACGCCATGTGAAAGTTTAGATGAAGTTCTTCTCCACTTTCAGAAAAACTTTTAAATATATATAAATGGCAGAAGACATAATGGTTTATACTATTACGACTAAAACCCTGAGTCATATAATTCTATAACAACAAACTTACAAAGTCCTCAAGGACGGTATTGTAAACTAACCTTAAACACAATGACGACTAAAGCCTGTTTTTGCTCTTTGACACCAGAAGACTTTATTGTTGTTGAATGGTAAAAAATACTCCTTTGAAGATACTTACTCAGATATACCACCAACAGGTTTTTGTTGACTTATTTAATACTTTAAGGACGGGTGTAACATGTGCTGCAACTAGAGCAGGTTTCATTATGTTTGGATGTCCGACTGAGTTTACTATAAACGATATGAGCATAATACAAAACTTATTTCTGGTTTTTACTACCAACAGTTCCTATAACAGGAAAAGGTGTCATACAAGGAATGTCTATTCATTGACATTAAGCACACCAATCTTATATATTGTTTCAAACTTAGGTTCAAAGTGTTATTCGAATGTCGACAGAAACTATTATGACCAAAAGATACTTATGCGTATAAACAATACTTTCTCTGCTGGTTTGCCTATTGTTCATTCGAATGCAGAATTTTCAACCTTAGTGAACTCAAACACTTTGGCAAGTATAACGTTGACATTAGTTTGACGCAAGCTTTGTTCCTGTAAAACTTTTATGTCCTATGTATTTGTCAATGACGGCAGAAAGTTTCGAATTGGAAGATGCAACTGGTGAAAGTATTGTATTACAAGAACAACTTCAACAACAAATAGCTCAAGAAAAAAATGCAACAAATGCAACAAATGCAACAAATGCAACAACAAAGTCAAGAATAAAAAAATAATATTTTTTTTATTTTTATAAAAATGTACAGAATAGATGTTTCAGATTTTTATGACTTCCAAGCATTCAGAAATATGTGTCCATTTAGAGACTATAACAAAGCAGTCGAGAATTTGAAACGTTTAGTCATTTATGTCGACTCTGCCCCAGAATGTTATGTCATGAAAGAATGGGATGTTTGTCTTTAACAAACCAAGAGCAACAATAGTTTCAGAACAAGAATGTAGACAGAAACTTAAGAAAATAAAAGTCGTACAAGTTTGCATGAAGATGTTAGATGCTTGGGATATCTTATTGTCAAAGTTAGAAGATTTTTCAGTTCGAGGTATAAAGTTCTATACACCTTCTCCAAACTTTCTATTCTACTTCACTGGATATTAAATATGAACAAAGTAGAATGGAAAGAAAATATTATAGAAGCTTGGTTAGACCATGTCAAAGAAATTATATGCAATGGAAACGAAAAGGTTTATGAGTATTCTTATGTTGGTTTGCAAACATCTTACAACATCCAAGTGCTAAAAATGAAACTGCTCTCATTATAATTGGAAAACAAGGAACAGGTAAGAACACATTCTTTACAGATATTTTGTGCAAACTGTTAGAAGGTTATTCGAACCCTAATATGACAAACTTAGAAAACATCTGTGGCAAGTTTAACTCCTCAATAGAGAATATGAAACTTATAGTTTGCAATGAACTTCAAAGTATAGATACAACAAAAGTTTTAAACTCAGATGCTTTGAAGAGTCTTATAACAGATAAAGTTGGAGTTGTTGAAAGAAAGTATAAAGACCAAAGAGTTTGTGAAAAGTGTTGCAAACTTCATTATGGTTTCAAACAATGCTGTTCCGATGAAGTTAGAAAGTTCTGACAGAAGATATGTAGTTGTCAGAACGTCAGATTCTCATATGCAAGATACAGAATATTTTGACGACTTAGCAGAAACTTTGACATCTGACTTTTACAACCACTTGTTCTCATATTTTATGACATTAGATATTTCAAAGTTCAATCCAAGACAAATTCCACATACCGAAGAGAGACAAACATTGTTAGAAGCAAACAAGAGTGTATATGAACTGTTCATAGATGAAACTGACTTTGAGTGTTTAGATGAAAGGTCATTGTACGATTCGTATAAACAATATTGTCAAGAATATGGTTATATGACAGCTTCTAAACGAACATTCTGGCAAATGTCAAAAGTCTTTTAGACGTACAGAATGGTGTATATACAAAGAAAATTTTTCTGAGTAAATTTTAAAAAAATATTTTTTTTATCCGATAGAAAAAGATGGCAAAATTCATCTCAGTAAATAAGTACATGTCAGGACTTAAAGAGAACTAGACCCATTCACATATTTGAATGTTTACTTCTACCATTTTGAAAAGTCTTCATTCAGCAAAGTTTGGAACATCGAACCAGTTAAGTTTGCTATTGTGACTAAAAATGGTGCGAAATTTGAAGACTTAGACATAGAAGGTTTGTTAGCAGTCAAAGAAGTTTTGACAGAAGGTTTTCAAACCTTAAAGAAGGCAAAGCATACAAACTTGTTATACCTTATGAACCAAAGAAAGCAGACGACTATGAATATTATGAGTCTAAGATAGTTGAAGTTCAAGGTAATTGGGTAAAAAGATTTTAGAGTCTAAGCCAGTGTTTGCTCCTAAAGAGGAAGAGAACATTGACATTGACCCAGAAATGTTTCTAAAAATAAAATTTTATTTTTACATGTCATATCTCCCCTTCTCTGGAACTGGTTCAGGTTCTTTCTTCTCTTCTTCTACTTTCTTTTCTTTCTTTTCTTTCTTCTTCTTTTCTGGTGGAGTTATGTCAAATTTGGCGCAACCATATTTATGTAAAAGTTCTTTGTCCTTTAATAGCTCATCTATTCTGTTTTCTATTTCATCTTCAAGAACAGCGCATGTGTCTTCTTTGCATTCTAAGAAGTTTTGTTGGACTTCATCTCTCAAGAGGCGTCATCTCTGTCAACAAGTCTGTCATTGACAAATTTTAAGACTGCTCTGCTTAATGTTTTATGGTTCTTGTCATATTCCCAGAACAGAACTTTAGAACAAATTCACCTTTCTTGTTTACACTATGTAAGATTTTATGGTCGACAGATGTTTTGCTGTCAAAAAGCTTGTCTCGAATATAGATAGCGAAATCGCTAGACATTTTCTAAAAGATAAAAATTTTAATTTTTCTAAAAATATGTTAGAAAAAAAGTTTGCTGACATTGACAAGAAATTTGAGAATGTTTTAAACAAGAACAAGAGGAAGTTAGAAAATGCTCAGATAAAGCCTATACATGACAAGTTCTTATTTGCTCAGAATGGTATAACAGGTCTAATTGCACCACCTGGGTCGGGTAAGACTTTCACTTATCTTAAAATGGCTGCACAACAACAAGAACTAGATGAGAAGAACCCATTCTATGAGTTAGTTGTCATTTGTAGTACTTCTGGTCAATTTGACCAAACCGTCAATTCGTTCAAAGATATTATAAAGAAGTCTAAGTTAGTATGTATAAAAGACTCTGAGTTGTTAGATTGGATAAAGAAGTACCAAAGAAGAGTTTTGAAGTATAATGCTATAAATGAGTATATAAATTCTAAGTTTAAAGACCCAAATGAGGAAATGCAGAGAATATTAGAGAAGAAACACTTCAGAAACAAACAGAAAGAAATAGAATACATTTCGAAGAAATTGCAATCTTACGATTGGAAGACTTACCCTCATAGATGTCTTCTTATCTTAGATGATTTCGCCTCTCATCCTTTGTTAAAGAACAGAGAACAAGATATGTGTCGAATTCTTAAGAAGCTCAGACACTTTAACATCTCAGTCGTAATATGTGTACAGACAGCAAAGAGTTTAAGTAAGGATGTTAAAAGAATACTGACTGACATTATACTTTTCCCCGGATTGTCCGAAGACGATTTCATGGAACTTATGAAAGAGTCCATGGCAGGTAAGTTTGACAGATATGAACTATGGGAGAAGTACAAAGTCATACAAGACCCTCATACTTCTTTCAGAATTCATATCTACGCAAACAAAGTTCAAATTGTAAAAAGTCAAGCTTGAAAAATGTAAGTGTTTAGTCTTAGTAAGTCTGTTGTGGTGCTGGGGCTGTCGGTTCTTCTGGCTTTGGAAGGCATTCAGGAAGAGGAACGTCAGTCATCCGTTTGTGTCCTGTCGGAAGGAAAAATTTTTCCTGTCGGAAGGAAGAACTTTTCCTGTCGTCGGGAAAAACTTTTTCTGTCGGAAGGAAAAATTTTTCCTGTTGGAAGGAAAAACTTTTTCTGAAGTTCGACCAAAAAGTTCTCAATTTTCGAAAATTTGAATGGTTTACGGACGGACAACTGGAAGAGTTCTTCCTGTCGGAAGGAAAAATTTTTCCTGTTGGAAGGAAAATTTTTTCCTGTTGTCGGGAAAAACTTTTCCTGTCGGAAGGAAAAATTTTTCCCTTTGTCGGGAAAATATTTTCCTGTCGGATGGAAGGACTCGGAATGCCAGAAGGATTTGACGAGGCAATTTACCTAATTGAGCTACTTGAGCCATCTGAAGTCAAGCGTAAAAATAAAGAGTGCAATTTACTCTACTTGTTTGAAGTTGTCAAAATACTCTGTTATTTTTTCCTTTAACAATGACAAATCTTCTTTGAAGGTAAGAATTGTACAACCTTTCATATCATAGTGTGTTTGAGGTAACGTATCTTGAACTATTTGTTTCACATCTTCATTCGGTGTCATTGAAATCGGTAAGTTTTCGCGATAGAACCAATTTCTGTCAGATTTGTAAATCTTAGCAAGGTCGTAAAAGCTTTTGTTGTTTCTTCTGACTAAATGCAACATAACCATATCTTTATCTTCTTCATTTTCCATCTCTTCAGTATAAATCATATACTTATAGTTCTTTTCCTTTCCTTTTGGTACCGAACGTGGTATTCTTTTCTGAATGCTTTTGTCTTTTGCTTCAATGACTTCATCTTTTGCATGAAGTTTCTTTTCCATCTCTTCACGTTCTTGTCTATGAATTTCGTCAAGAAGTCTGTAAATATACCAAGCATAACGAGGCGAAGCCCACATTGCAACAGCATTTACAAGAAGTCTATGTACATACCAACCTCTCAAACCATTTGGCAAATTTTTACGATTTTCATGAGTTTTAGGCGACCCCGAAAAAAGTCGGTCTCGCTGTGCTTCGCTCAAAAGTTCTTGTGTGCTTTGGTTTTTGAACCAATCGTCTGTATGTTTGGTATCTGGTGCAAAACATGCTGTCAAAATACTTTGCATTTGGTACATATCGTCTTTGACCGAACGAATGAGACGGAGTTGTTTGTTAAACTGTATGTACTCGTATTCTTCATTTATAGCTTCATGGACTATAACTGTTGTTGTGTTCTCTGTTGTTGACATATCTGTCTTTACATACAAAATAAAAAAAATATTTTATAAAAAACTAACTTTATTTTCTGACTTTCACAAAAGACAAAAATAAACGCTTTACATGTATTTTTCAGCAACTTCGTCAAATAATTTTATAGCTTTATCTATCTCATCTACTTTAAACGTTTCTTTACCTTTTATGGGAGCACCATACATTTTCTCAAACTTTTCGAGTAGTTCTGTTTCTGCGGCTCTCATATCATTAACAAACACAACCTTGACTCTATTGACTGTAGAGTCATATCTTTGAGTTATATTATATGTTCTTCCTATCTTATATCTCTTTGTATTGAAGTCCTTCGGTTTCTGAACGATGTAAAGTAAGCCTTCACTGCAACGTTCCGTATCGAATGAACCATATGTTATGAAGTTATATCCAACAACTGGGTCTAACCATAACAAAACTATTGGTATAAGACTTTTGTCGATGAGATATGCTGCAGTTCCATAGAATCTTACCGATATCATAAGCTCAGGATTTCTTGTCAAAATTTTCTGAGTAGAAGCATTTCTAACCCAGTCCTTTGTTTTCTTTCCAGATGGAAATATAATGTCTGACAAAGAATATTTGTTGTATTTCTTTGAGTATCTTACGTTTAAATCACCTATTCTAACCAATTTGGTGTCATTGTCTATCTTTCTAACTGTTTCAAACTCAATGTTTGACATATATGTCTTTACATACAAAATAAAAAAATAAATAAAAATAAAACTAACTTTATTTTTTCTATCTTAAGGAAATTCATGATTTTCATAGAGTTTTGGCGACTGAGGTTTTTTTACTTACTCGCTGTTCTTCTCTCGGTTTTCATACGGAATCTCTTCTCTCGGTTTTCCGAGGGAAGCAAGCATATGAGGAAATTTCATGAAATTTGGTCATTTTTCAGCAAAAATATATTTTATGTTAGCATGTTAGATCTCACCTGTTTTTTCACCTCTTTTTTCACAAGCGTTTTACATGAATTGTACGATGTATATTTGAAATCCTAAACAGTTTTGTAGCTTCTATTTCTTCTTTTAGTACATCGAATGTTTTAACAATGCCGAAAGTCTCTTTATATTTCTTCTTGACGTCAGATAGAAGGAAATCTTCTGCTGTTGGATAGTTTTTGTCAAGACTTCATTGTAAATGACCAAAAATATATTTTATGTTAGAATGTTAGATCTAACATGTTTTCTAACACGTTTTCTAACATGGTCTAAAACACACAAAACTCATGAATTTTCAAGACTTCATCGAACTTAAATGTTTTGTCAAGACTTCATCGAACTTAAATGTTTTGTCAAGACTTCATTGTGAATGACCAAAAATATATTTTATGTTAGAATGTTAGATCTAACATGTTTTCTAACCTCTTTTCTAACATGGTCTAAAACACACAAAACTCATGAATTTTCGTGAATTTCCTTAAGATAGAAAAAATAATGTTTATGTTAGCATGTTAGATCTAACACGTTTTCTCACTTGTTTTCTAACATAACTATTTACAAGCGTTTTACATGGTATATGTTGCGATGGTTCATGACTCTAAACAATTTCGTAGCTTCTATTTCTTCTTTTAGTACATCGAATGTTTTAACAATGCCGAAGGTTTCTTTATATTTCTTCTTGACGTCAGATAGAAGGAAATCTTCTGCAGTTGGATAGTTTTTGTTTAGAAATTCTAACATGTTCATTTTATCTTCTACCGGCTTCTCTGCTTCTTTCTTTAAGTCTGCATAGTCGTTTCTCATACGTTCTATCTCTTTGACGGAGTAGTTATATTTCCTCATTGCTGCTTTACATTTAGAACATTGTGGGTTCAACTTTGCGTTATATTCTGAAACCTTACCTGCTAAAACAACTAAAGCGTCAATGGTTTTCTTTAACTCAAAAGTTGCTGGTTTTATCTGTTTATTCCATACTTTACCTCTTCTATCTTCATCTCTTATTTCCCAAACACATTCTGCAACTAACGAAACAAAGTTGTCGTATGTTTTAAACTCAACCGATTTATATATGTCAGAGATGTTCTTATATACCATGTCGCAATCTTTGTCCATAACCTTATGGTTGCAATGAAAACCAAGGAATTCATAGTTTACCTTTCGTATGAACTTCTTTATTTCTACTGAGTCAGTCGGTTTCACTTCTATTTCATCGAATTCAGGAATAGTGAGTTTTTGTTGCTGAATTTCAGGTAGTTTAGGCAAATGGTCAATAATGTCCTCCATTTCATAAAGATACTGTTCATTTTCTTCATTCTGTGCGGTACAGTCTAAATTACTTGTTAACAGTTCTTGCTTTATCTTCTGGATTTTTGTTTCGAAAGTATATGAAGATGGAATGAAGTTTTTCATCTCTACCAACATTGACGTAGGATTCATGACTAACGAGTTTGGTGCTGTTGTTGTTTGTATTGCTGTTGTGCCGATTGTTGACATTTTCTGTTCTTACATACAAAATAAAAAAAATAAAAAAAATAAAACTAACTTTATTTTTTATTTCGGGAAAATTCATGAAAATTCAAGAGGGTGAAAAAACAGGTGAAAAAAGAGGTTAGATCTAACATTCTAACATAAACTTTATTTTTGGTGTAAATTTCATGATTTTCGAGAGTTTTAGACCATGTTAGAAAACGTGTTAGAAAAGGTGTTAGATCTAACATTCTAACATAAACTTTATTTTTGGGTCCTTTACACTCATTACGAAGAAGTCTTGACAAAACATTTACGTTCATGTTTGACAAAGCATATACGTTCATGTTTGACAAAGCATATACGTTCATGTTTGACAAAGCATATACGAAGAAGTCTTGACAAAGCATTTACGTTCATGTTTGACAAAACATTTACGTTCATGTTTGACATAGAATTTACGAAGAAGTTTCGACAAAACATTTACGATGAAGTCATGACAAAACATTTACGAAGAAGTCTTGACAAATTCAATGAGGTGAGAAAACATGTTAGAAAAAGTGTTAGATCTAACATTCTAACATAAACATTATTTTTGGGTCCTTTACACTCATTACGATGAAGAAGTTTTGACAAAACATTTACGAAGAAGTTTCGACAAAACATTTACGATGAAGTTTTGACAAAACATTTACGAAGAAGTTTTGACAAAACATTTACGAAGAAGTCTTGACAAAGCATTTACGCTCATGTTTGACAAAGCATTTACGATGAAGTCATGACAAAACATTTACGAAGAAGTCATGACAAATTCAAGAGGTGAAAAAAGAGGTGAAAAAACAGGTGAGATCTAACCTTCTACCCGACATTCTCGTCAAATACAAAAAAATAAAAAAAATGACACTTTTTCATTAGATAACTGTTATTTTTTGACGAAGTGAACATTAACACTTCGTCAAAAAAATCCCTGAAATCATATCTTTTATACAAAAAAATACAAAAAAATGACACTTTTTCATTAGATAACTGTTATTTTTTGACGAAGTGAACATTAACACTTCGTCAAAAAAATCCCTGAAATCATATCTAACATACAAAAAAATGAAAAAAATGACACTTTTTCATTAGATAACTGTTATTTTTTGACGAAGTGAACATTAACACTTCGTCAAAAAAATCCCTGAAATCATATCTAACATACAAAATAAATAAAATAAAACTAACTTTATTTTTTCTATCTTAAGGAAATTCATGACAAATTCAAGAGGTGAGAAAACAGGTGAGAAAACAGGTGAGATCTCACCTCTTCACCTAAACATTATTTTTACTGAATTTAGCAACAAAATGAACGAGGTCAGGATGTATGTTGCTGAATTCATTCATAACACCCTTTGTAAGCTCATAAAATGCTTGTTTTGAGGTCGAGCCACTTTTGGCTCCACCGTATTCTTTCAACCAAAACTCAAGAATTTCCCGCATGAATTTTGTATAAAAAGCAACCGTCTGAATTCCGGCGGTTGCTATATTCTTCACAAAACATTTACGTTTAGTTTACGAAGAAGTCATGACAAAACATGTACGATGAAATCATGACAAAACATTTACGTTCATGTTTGACAAAACATGTACGAAGAAGTCTTGACAAAACATGTACGAAGAAGTCTTGACAAAACATGTACGAAGAAGTCTTGACAAAACATGTACGAAGAAGTCTTGAGTTTTCTACGATGTTAGAAAAGTGGTTAGAAAACGTGTTAGATCTAACATGCTAACATAAACATTATTTTTCAATACTTTTTCAGCACTTTTCTGTAGTTATATATGAAAGACAATTCGAGATAAAAGTCATAGTACAATGGAATAATATGTTGCACACCATTTGTTGTGAACCAAACTTGAAAGTCAGAGAAACTGTTACTAGGTGGTTCGTAGAATTTAGAAGCAAAGTCATAAAAGTCCTTACCAATACATAGAAAACTATTGTTGCTTGAACTGAAACTTGCATGACACATAACATTTTGAGGGTCAAACACGTTTCTATAAACTGTCAAATCTGCTGGTGGAAGTATAAATTTAAATGGACCATCTGGTGGTAATGGTTCGTTCTGGTTTAGTAACCGAAGAAATTGTGCCCAAGAACGTTTGTCTACTTTCCAAAATAAAAACTCTGTATCTCTTGGAGGGTTAATTTCAATCTTTTGAAATGAAACGGTGGAGTTCATCTTGTCATATTCTAGTTTCAGATAGTATGTTCCATTTAGTAAAAGAGTCGTATTTTTCTTGAAATTCCCAATAATATTTGTTCATTTGAGTTTGAAAGTCATTTAGAGTTTTCTCAAGACTTTCGTCTGAACGAACTGTAAAGATTCTCATTTCGTCAAATTTGTCTATTAGACCATCAGAACCTTTATACTGCCCATGAAAATATACTGCGAACATAAATGCGTTAGTTCTATTTGAAAACAAAACTCTTCTAAATCCTATTGCCTTTGCATCTGAAGGACTTTGAAGCCAACGAATTGGATAGTCAAACCTGTATGCTCGGGATG
Organism: Trichomonas vaginalis G3; assembly: GCF_026262505.1. NCBI lineage: Eukaryota > Parabasalia > Trichomonadida > Trichomonadidae > Trichomonas > Trichomonas vaginalis. Next base: position 6,459 of record NW_026529249.1, on the reverse strand, counting down.
AATGAAATTTCTTCATCTGAAATAGTCCTACCAGCATTTGTAAAGATATAGTCTAATGGTTTTGTATCTGCTACTTTTGTTCTTTGTTTTTCAACCTGAAGCATTTAATATATGTAAAAATATATTGTTTTAAAATGGTATGCCATTTCATATTTCTCATCTAACAAACAAGTTTCCCAACGGTCTTCTCCAACAAACTCAGCGTACATTTCAAATAAAATAAAAAATGTCACTTTTTTTAAAAAAAATTTTTATTTCATGCAATGTTTAACACATCGAAAGGCATGTCCATAAGACGTTCTTCTTCTAACCTCTCTAGTCTGTTTGGATAATTGGCACGTGCTGTTTCCAAATCCATTTCGTAGCGAAGACCAGACAATTTGTCATAGACTTTTATGGGTCTTCCCTTCCTATATTTAAAATTCTTCGAAACTCTCCAACCATATCTTTGTAACTCTGCTTTTATTCTAGCAGACTTTCTATCCATTCTATATGGGGGCATTTTTATAAAAATAAAAAAATATTTTTTTTCTTTACTTTACATAACCGCCTGCTGCCATAAGTCTTTGACGCCAACCCATACCAGCTAATGAAGGTTGACTTGGTTTAGTTTGGAAACTAAACTTTGGTTTTGGTTTATCTTCAGTTTTTGGTTTTTCTTCTTCTATCGGTTTTTCGTCACTTTTCGGTTCCTCTGACTTTACTTCACTTGCAGGAACAGTTGTGTCGTCAACATCTTCATAAATATCATATGCCATTTGTTTTTGTTTTCCTTTCAACTTTTTGTGTTTGTTGTAAAGTTTAGAATATTTCGACTCTAAGTCAATGAGATGTTCTATAATGAACTGTTGGTCAGTGAAGTAAACTTTTCCATCTGTTGTCTCGAAAGCTCCTTCAGACTTCAATATTTATTTGTGAGAGTCTGTTTCTTTTTTGAGATACTAGCCGTTCCATTTTTATGAAAAGTGACTTTGTAGTTAGGGTTTGTATTTCCAGACCTGGCACTTTCTATTATTGAATTTTTCTCTTCATCTGTAAGTTCTTTGACAGGTTTTGACAATGGTTCTGAACTTTTTGTTTGTGGTGTCAAATCTACCGTTTCAACTTCTTCGGTCATTTCATCTCAGTAAAAAAATTTAGTTTGGTTTGTTTTCAACTGGTGTTTAGGTTTTTTAAGTCGGTCTAAAACTTCCTGAGGTATAGGAAGAACTTGACAAACACGTGGTGTAACTGCTGGAAGCCGACAAATCCATCTTGAACCCATTTGTCTCAATGCTGTATTGTTCATTTCATCTCAATAAAAAACTTTACATTCCCCAAGTTTGAGGTGGTTGCGGTTGGTTATTGTTTACCCACTGTTGTGCATGGTTATATCCTCTGTTAAAGAATCTTTCACCTTGGTCCATATAGTCCTGCTTGGTTATAGTAGTCATTTGCTTTGTTATAATAGTTTCCTGCTTGTCTTCCTACATTGTCCATCCATCCTTGAACTTTTCCTCTTGTTTCAGGATTTGGAATAAGATTTGTTGCATCTCGTGCTACATCCCAACCTTTCTGTACAGTTTGTATAATAGGTTGTGCTTTCTCTTTCAGTATACCTAATGTACTCAAAATCTTCCTTCCAATTCCAAATGCACCTCTGGCTATTGTTCCCACTGCGGGTAAAAATCTGGATGCAACTCCTGCTAATGCCCAAATAAACCCATTTCTTATAGGATAAAAAATGACGAATCCAAACAAGGACCCCTATGTTTCTAAAGCGACAAAGAAAGCACTCATGATAAAAATCTTTAGTTCAAACACCAAATGCTTGGTTTATGGATATCTTGGAAAACATTCCGAGAGTTAGAACAGATGGACCACCATACTGGCTAATATTTGTCGGTCAAAACACAAGATACTGTGAAGCCATACCATTATGGTCCAAAAATATTTTAGATGTGAAAACTGCTTTGACAATATTCGTTGACAAATACCATCCAACAAAACTGACATCTGACTGTGAAAGTTCTTTCAAATCAGATGATATTAAAACTATCTGCGTTCAAAAAATGTAAACCAATATTTCATTGTCGACCAAAACCATTCTGCTCTTGGTGTCATTGACGGTTGTATAAAAATGTTAAGAGACTTAAACCAACCACAAGGTGGTGAAGCAAATGAAATGTCATATGACGACAAGTATAGACACTTCTCCATGGCAAAGATGAGACACAGTTTTAAATATTTACAATAACCGTAAACAAAAAGGTTTGGGAAACCACTCCCCGAAGAAATGAAAAACAACCCTGACTTAGAGAAAGACTATATATTTAATAATTTAGTCAAAAGAGACAAACAAGAAAGAATGCCGGGCTTCAAACTTCAGAAAGGTGACAAAGTAAAAATAGAAATACCTAAACGCGACCCATATGAAAATACTATTGACTATGACAACAATGGGAACCCGACAGGTACTCACATTCGTGTTCGTAAAAATAGAAGAAAGTATACAAGAGAATATTATGAAGTTTTAGGCAAACATGGCAAAAATGTACACACTGCAAGCAGAAGATAAAAACTACTATTGTCAGACCTCGTTTCAAACTTGTCAAAGTTCAAGGTGGTATACTTTCAAAGACAGTTCCTAACAAATATAAGACAACTCCTGACGAATATGCTAAAGAAGTTGAAAATGACGACTAAGCATTTCTATACCATGCGTAAACTGTCATGTAAGGTGGCATGTAGTCTTTACTTTGTCCCGTTGTATGTGTATATCCTGTAACGCGATGTGTATGGTTTCCATCTCCCTGAGTGTCACTCCAGTAACCATTTATAGCAAACTGAACGTTGTCTTTAACATCATATCCTTTACCTTTTGTCATTGCTGACCAATCCCAAAATTTATGCTTATGCCAACCTGCTTGAGATGTACTTAAATCTATGTAGTGACTGTGTGCAGGTAAATTTTCACCTGAAATCGTTTTACTTCCACCTGTTTCCTTTGAAGAGTTTGCACAATACAAAAACCTGTCGACTATTTGAGTCCAAGTTCCAAAACCAAGTACTACTTCTGGTCTGGTAGAGTTCATTGACGTATAAATAGAGCCTATAGGATATAATGTTTGAAGTATTTCTGTCTTTAATGTTTGAAGCTCTGTTTTGTCTGCTTTCTTATCTAACATTGTTGGTAGTTCATATGCTTCAAAGTTTCTGGCATGATCTTCGATATTCCTGCAACTCTTATCTAAATTGTTAAGAGTATCTTTTACGCTTGTACTCGGATTCTCTAAAGGTGCACTTGAACCAAGGTCAAAGTTCAATATTATGTCGTCTGCTGTAAAAGTTGTAAAACTTGTATGTGTATGAGTCTTATTTGCTTTCTTCTCTAACTCATCGTTAACATAAGTTTTATCTGCTTTAAGGTCTAAACATCCTGAAACCCATCCTGTATCAGCTTTAGTTTTTAAAATCTTCGATGTCCATTCATGATACCATTCAGCCCTTTCTATAATTTCTTTATCTTTTTCATCCACATATTCCTTATCCGCCTTCTTCACTAACACACTAGCCATAAGTCCCTTATCTACCTTATTTTCAAGGCTAACGTTTAAGTCTGTTATTTCAGATATAGAATGTATATGAGTCTTTTTAGAATATTCGTTTTCAGCTCTTGTCACTTCACTTGACATTTTATTGTCAACATATGTTTTGTCTGCTAGTTCAGGATGAGTATGTTCTTTTGTTGCATAAGCATTGTTAGCTCTTTCTTCTTCTTTTGCTATTGCATCGTCTACATATTCTTTGTCAGCTTTGTTGTCAACATCTGCCTTCAAAAGAAGTTCATTTATAGGTTTCTCGTTTAAAGTTCCTTTTGTTGGATTTATACAGACAGCATGGTTCTTATTGTCTTGAAACAGAAACTCATCTGTCATTGGGTTTAATGTCAGTTTTAAGTTTCCTTCTTTCAATGACTCAGATATCTTAGAATAGTTTGAAAAGTTTGTTGTGTTCTTATTTAGAGCTTGCATAATGAGTTGTCGGTTGTGTTGTATTTCTCTCATGGAAGCAATATCTTTCGACATTTTTATTCTAGATAAAATATGCTTTCAATAAAAAAGAAAATTCAAGAGTTGCTACAACTAAACCATTAGATGAACTTTTTACTAATGTCGGTCAAAAGTTTGAGACAGAGACCGTAAAGCATGAAGGCTATCGTTTTGACTACCCATTAAGATGGCTAAGAGACCCATCTGTCACAAAAGCTATATGGCTTTCGTAGAATGAAGTTCATTTCAGAAGCCATACATGGTTTCCCATTTACGGTCGGTTTTGAAGTTCGATACTATAACAAAGAAAAAACGTATGTATGAGAAATTTGAACAGGGAAAACTTTTACAAGTTAGTTTGCTTGTAAACTTAGAAACAACTCTTCAAGCTTTTCAAGAAAAAAATAAACGATATCTATATCGAATATGCAAACCAGTATAACATTGACGAAGGAGAATACCATCTCGATATTATTTATGACAGGAAAAAATGCAACTGTTAAAATCAAAAATAGAAGACCTTGGAGAAAACGTTTATATTTCACAAAATATAACAACTTGGCATGGTATAGATTTAGAGGATGTTAAATCAGCCTGCAGCATATCCAGTACACCCGGACTATTATGAAGTCGAAAACCTAATGAACATATGAAAATATTTTCGACCAAGATGCTATTATTGTTCATGCTTCATTTTCTGGTGCGCTCTTTCTTATGTCTGATGAATGACTTTTACGAAAAACCTACCAAAGTTATACGAACCACCAAGTGGAAGTATTCAGACTTTCAAGTAGTTTACTACAGATGGAAGAAAAAGAATAATTCCATTATACCATGCGTTTTACTTAGAACTTAGTTTCATATACAACTACTATCGAACGGTAAAAATATAATTTTTAATATACCGGTTTGGTTGCCAACTAGACTGTGGTGCGTTCAGGCTGTTGTATAACAGGAGCTTGTTCTTCTGGTTCAGGGTCTTTAGGTATAATACCAACAAACTGACTACTCTTTATCCAATATTTTTGACACCGTTCCAAATTCCTTCTTTTCCGACAGATTTATTCCATTCCATATACCTCTTCCAAACTCTTCTGAAGAAGTTTCCAATACTACTGAAGAAACCCATTTTACTATATGTAAAAATCTAATGTCCGCCTAGTCTCTTACGTTTCCTGTTGAGTTTCCATAGCATTCTTTAACTGGAGCTCATACATTCTGTTTCTCCTCTGGTAGAAAACATATTCTGGGTCAACTCCTGTGTTCGCCGTCATCTGCATAAAGTTGTTTATATCCCACTTCAGGGTTTGTATAAAACTCTTTCCATCTCATATTTGCATACCATGGTGGCAAACCTAACGCAGCGTCATTTGACATGGCAGTTTGCATTTGTACATCTGTTGGCACTTGACCATAGTTTGCCATTGCAGTTTGTATTCTAACTTCATTTGGAATATTCTCTGGGTTTGGTTGTCCAGGTTGCTGTGCATTCGCTAAGTTCTGTGCGTCCATTTAATATTAGATAAAAATATCTCTTACGAGTACATATACTGAACATTTGCAGGCATTGGTTCATCTTCATATCTCTGTACTTTTCTGCCACGTCAAATAAATAAATGACACAATGGAAAAAACCTAAAACTAACAATCCGATTTCAAACCACATTTACTTACTAAAAAAATTTTTTTTTGTGACACTTTCTCCGGTTTATAGGACCTCTCTCATATTCTATCTTGTCATATATAAACTCATAGTCATGTATGTCCTCTAACCATCTCATAACGGTTTCCAAACCACTTTTATCGGATGTAAAGTAAAAGCATGGATGGTTATGTATAACGTCTAAAGTTTCTAAAGAGTCTCTCAAAGTCCAGTCTACTTGGTATTGAAAAATCCCATGTGTTATAGAACGGCGGGTCCACTATAAAGAAAACATTTTCCTTGTCTTTATATTTTTCATACAACTCTGTCCAACGACATCTCACAAACTCTATACCCTCAATATATTTTTCTATGTTCTCTTTGAAAACATTTGTATAGTTAAGATATAAAACTTTTGACATAAGTGTTTCAATGTCATGAACTCTTATAGCACCACTATATAATAGTCTAGCAGATATACTATTCCAGTCTATATATTCTGCTTTTTTCAAAACCTCTCTCACAATATTTTTGTTATCTAATGGTATACGTTCCATCTTACCTATAGGTATCTTTTCTTTTAACTCTTTCAATATATTGTTTGTGTCTGGAATATGTTTGAGACGGTCCATATAGTTGTCGAAGTCATTGCATATAATCTTTGAGTCAGAATATTGTATGGCACAAATGGGATATAGAAACTTCCACCGAACAAATCTACAAATTGTTAGACCATTCGGTAGTTTCTTAAGTTCTCTCAATAATACATCTCATTACAAATCTACA
>NW_026529248.1:0-1782 GCF_026262505.1 Trichomonas vaginalis G3 | reverse complement strand
CGTTCATATATGGAAGTTCATATAGTTGCAGGAAAGACGGACTTTAAAGAAGTTAAGCAACAAAAGATGACATTATTTTAAGAAGAAATAAATGGGTTTTGGCGATTATGTTAAAGCTGGATGGGGTATGGTGAAAAAAAATCCTGGTCTTGTAATAGGTGCTGGATTTAACATTGCTAACAAACTTTTCCCTCAAGTTGGTCAAGTCGGTGGTGTTATCGGTAGTCTTGGTGAAAGAATTGCAAAAACTACATTAGGTGAAGATAATGCATTAACGAAGAATCTTAAAGCATTCAATAAAGCTCTTGGTGGTGACTTCAGTAGAGACAAGCCTGTTGAAACACCTATAGTTCAACCTCAACAAACTATTGACAACAATAAGTATAACGCATACATTGGAGGAGCTATTTGGAACAATCATAAGCCATTAGTTCAGTCAGTACGTGTACTATCAGACATGCCATGGATTAATGCTATTAGTGGCACTATACGCAGATAATATATTTTTATGAGGTTTAAATGAGTGAACAAGAGAGGAAACTCATTGATGAACGAGTTAAGAAATGGGAGAATGAACGTCCGATAATTCGTACCATAATTAGCGATCAAAAGTTCAAGCAGCATACATTTGATTTTTTGCGCGATATATATAATGATCTTGCTTTTGATTACAATGCTAGGCAATACTTTGAGAAAGAATATGTTCAAAAAGGTCGTATTAATTTCCCAATGAGAAGAGAAGGCTTTTTGATTACATCAACATATACAGCACGTGGTAGAGACCCTTTTACAGACGCGGTTCGTAACTTTAAAGCACGTTCTTCTATTAATGATGATCCAGATTTCTACATACCTTATTTTCGTCCACCTTCGCATCCTTTACGAACCAGTGATCCTGGATATGACGCTAAACGAAGATATATAGAGACGAAATTAGCTAAATACAAGGAACCTAAGGATCCAAGGACTGGAGAAGTAAAGGAATCACATGTCAAGATAAATAAGCTTTACAAAGTAGTTGAAGAATTGGAGAAACGATCTAATGAGATTAACGCTGAGAAGAAAAAGGAAGTACCAAATATGAACAAACTAGATAAGATGATTAAGGAATATAGAGGATTGGCGAATACATCGAGCGTTCTAATAAAGGAAGTAGAAAACACGACAAAGCTGCAGAAAATGATTCATGATGAATTACTGTTAGGTGAATTTTCTATAAAACAAAGACAGAGTAACTTAATGGGTGAGGCTTATTATTTGGAGAATTGGTATAATGAGAGGTTAAAACAAATGTCGACTCCAACACCAACTCCTACACCTACTCCTACAGTAGCTCCAACACCAACTCCCACTCCTGAACCAACAGTAGCTCCAACGCCAACTCCTACAGTAGCTCCAACGCCAACTCTGACACCAACTGCTCACGCAGGTCCTCCACCAATGTCGAGTAGTCATGGTATAACATTAAATAAACCAACACCTACACCAAAAATAACTCCTGTATCACATCCTAGTACAACTAACCCAGTATCTGATTCAAATCAAGCGGAAAGATCACAGGTTCTTAAAAGAGCTAATACACCAACTGCTTCCCCTATTAGAACACCAGAGCCAACTCCAAGAATCACAAAGGCGCCAACACCTTCACCGACTGTTGAACCAACAGTACCTCCAACTCCATCTCCAACTCCATCACCGACACCTACAAAAGCACCTACTCCATCTCCAACTCCGACTAAAGCTCCGACACCGTCTCCAACACCAACTAAAGCTCCAACACCG
>NW_026529247.1:0-11984 GCF_026262505.1 Trichomonas vaginalis G3 | reverse complement strand
AGATGGCTAAGAGACCCATCTGTCACAAAAGCTATTGGCTTTCGTAGAATGAAGTTCATTTCAGAAGCCATACATGGTTTCCCATTTACGGTCGGTTTTGAAGTTCGATACTATAACAAAGAAAAACGTATGTATGAGAAATTTGAACAGGGAAAACTTTTACAAGTTAGTTTGCTTGTAAACTTAGAAACAACTCTTCAAGCTTTTCAAGAAAAAATAAACGATATCTATATCGAATATGCAAAACAGTATAACATTGACGAGGGAGAGTACCATCTCGATATTATTTATGACAGGAAAAATGCAACTGTTAAAATCAATAAAATAGAAGACCTTGGAGAAAACGTTTATATTTCTACAAAAATATAACAACTTGGCATGGTATAGATTTATGAGGATGTTAAATCAGCCTGCAGCATATCCAGTACACCCGGACTATTATGAAGTCGAAAACCCTAATGGAACATATGAAAATATTTTCGACCAAGATGCTGTGATAGTTCATGCTTCATTTTCTGGCGCCCAAAACTCTTTCTTATGCTTGGCAAATGACTTTTACGAAAAACCTACAAAGTTATACGAACCACCAAGTGGAAGTATTTCAGACTTTCAAGTATGGTTTACTACAGATGGAAGAAAAAGAATAATTCCATTATACCATGCGTTTTACTTAGAACTTAGTTTCATATACAACTACTATCGAACGGTAAAAATATAATTTTTTAATACGGTTGAGGTGTTGGATTTGGTTGCCAACTAGACTGTGGTGCAGGTTCAGGCTGTTGTATAACAGGAGCTTGTTCTTCTGGTTCAGGGTCTTTAGGTATAATACCAACAAACTGACCTACTCTTTACCAATATTTTTGACTCCGTTCCAAATTCCTCTTCCTACGGTTTTTATTCCATTCCATATACCTCTTCCAACATTTCGAAAGAAGTTTCCAATACTACTGAAGAAACCCATTTTACTATATGTAAAAATCTAATGTCCGCCTAGTCTTTTGCGTTTCCTGTTGAGTTCCATAGCATTCTTTAACTGGAGCTCATACATTCTGTTTCTCCTCTGGTAGAAAACATATTCTGGGTCAACTCCTGTGTTCGCGTCATCTGCATAAAGTTGTTTATATCCCACTTCAGGGTTTGTATAAAACTCTTTCCATCTCATATTTGCATACCATGGTGGCAAACCTAACGCAGCGTCATTTGACATGGCAGTTTGCATTTGACATCTGTTGGCACTTGACCATAGTTTGCCATTGCAGTTTGTATTCTAACTTCATTTGGAATATTCTCTGGGTTTGGTTGTCCAGGTTGCTGTGCATTCGCTAAGTTCTGTGCGTCCATTTAATATTAGATAAAAATATCTCTTACGAGTACATATACTGAACATTTGCAGGCATTGGTTCATCTTCATATTCTCTGTACTTTTCTGCCACGTCAAATAAATAAATGACACAATGGAAAAACCTAAAACAAGTAGTCCTATTTCAACCACATTTACTTACTAATAAAATTTCTTTGTTATGACACTTTCTCCGGTTTATAGGACCTCTCTCATATTCTATCTTGTCATATCTAAACTCATAGTCATGTATGTCCTCTAACCATCTCATAACGGTTTCCAAACCACTTTTATCGGATGTAAAGTAAAAGCATGGATGGTTATGTATAACGTCTAAAGTTTCTAAAGAGTCTCTCAAAGTCCAGTCTACTTGGTATTGAAAATCCCATGTGTTATAGAACGGCGGGTCCACTATAAAGAAAACATTTTCCTTGTCTTTATATTTTTCATACAACTCTGTCCAATAACATCTCACAAACTCTATACCCTCAATATATTTTTCTATGTTCTCTTTGAAAACATTTGTATAGTTAAGATATAAAACTTTTGACATAAGTGTTTCAATGTCATGAACTCTTATAGAACCACTATATAATAGTCTAGCAGATATACTATCCCAGTCTATATATTCTGCTTTTTTCAAAACCTCTCTCACAATATTTTTGTTATCTAATGGAATACGTTCCATCTTACCTATAGGTATCTTTTCTTTTAACTCTTTCAATATATTGTTTGTGTCTGGTATATGTTTGAGACGGTCCATATAGTTGTCGAAGTCATTGCATATAATCTTTGAGTCTGGGAATATTGTATGGCACAATGGGATATATAGAAACTTCCACCGAACAAATCTACAAATGTTAGACCATTCGGTAGTTTCTTAAGTTCTCTCAATATAATATCTTTACATCTACTCTTATTTCCAAAGAACGGTAACGGTGGTTTGTAAAATTCATTATATATAATAATAAAAATGTTTTTTCCTGAAAAGTGACAGAAAAGTGACAAAACATGAAAACATATATAATTTGTGAAAAGCGACACATTATATAATGTTTTCGACCCAGAAGACTAACAATTTTCCGAATAAAAACTTCATTTATACTAAACATCTTCAGGGCTAGAGGGCGCAACGCGCCTGGAAGCCCTCCGAATATAAACTTCATTTATACTAAACATCTTCAGGGCTAGAGGGCACGAAGTGCCTGGAGGCCCCACTACCTTTTTTTTTTAATTTATAATTATTTATTCATATTTTGCATAATTCTAAGTAGATTTTGTAAAAATCAAGAAGAAAAATTTAACGTGCTTTATTTTTTCTTTTTATAATAATACATATTATTATATAATTAACATATTCATAATGTATTTCACCCCTTTCAAAAATATAATCCTCCCTCCTCTCAAATAAACGTAACATACGGGTGGCTCTTTTTTCAAAAAATTAAAATTTAATTTTGGGCTCAAATATTAGAGATTTTTTCAACCCTTCAACGGATATATGGTTGTCTATATCAGATCTCCTTTCTTATTTGATACTTAAAAACATTGTTCCTAATAAAATCTAGGGTTGTTAAAAATTATCAAAATTAGCGTTTTGAGACACCAATGGTGTCCTTATAATTTTCCCTTCTTATTGGCGTGTAGAATATAAATGCGCCAAATAGATTGAAGAAGAAGAATTGTATTTTCTCTTAAATGAACTTTAATCCTTTTGAAATATAAGAATATTAAAAACATTAAATATAATTCGATTTCGGAAAATTAAAATTTCCAAATTTTTGTCGATTTTTCGGAAATAACAGGATCCCGCATCCAAACACGCAACAACAAAACACAAAACACACTTTTTGGTTCTTTTCATCGTTTTAATCGTAATTTATGTAATACATGATTTGGATAAAATTTTACAAAAATAGACCTATATATAATTCTTTTCAGGATTCAAAAAAAAAAAAAAAAAAAAAAAAGTAGTGGGCCTCCAGGCACTTCGTGCCCTCTTAGCCCTGAAGATGTTTAGTATAATGAGTTTTTTTTTCTTGGGATGGGCCCTCCAAGGCACTTCCGTGCCCTCTAGCCGCATAAAAAATTCTGAGGACGAAGCAGCTCGTTGACATTTTTTGTAAGAGCACTCAAAATAAGTATAAATTTTTGTCCGGAACAAGTAAAGGGTCTATCGTCCGCTACAGGAAAGTTACGGGCGTGCCAAAGGAAGTATAACTTTGAGAAAGACTTTTTCCCCCTTATAGAATTGAATAGGACGGTTTATTTTACAACTGACAAAACTTTGGACCGAGTAGTTTTTTGTGGGCTGAACAAAAAGTGTCATATAAACATCTGTCAAAACCGTTTTTACTTCACTTAAATGCCGACGTAAAGCTACGTAAGAATATACGTAAGCAGGAAGGGAACATTGAAAACATCCAAAATAGTAAACTGACACCAACAAACAACAGTTGCAACAACAATGAGAATGACCCCACTATGTTGCAAACAAATGTCAGCAACCTATGCTTTTTAAACCGAGTATTGGTGCACAGAGTGGGAGGTTTTAAGAGCGGCAACTTTTAGCGAAAAATGGCAGCTATGGTGGAGCTGCAGACGGAAACAGCTTATAACGCCTCAAAAGTCAAATGAATTTGAGTTCCACTCAAATCAAAAATAACAGATGTCAAAAAGTCAAACATTAGACATACAGAAAACAAATAAGTGAAAAAACGAAAAGAAACTAGATATGACAGACACACAAGAAACTCAAATGAGTTAAACGTAAGAGAAAAGAAGAAAAGAAAGAAACAACTGAAAGAAACTAAAGTACGGGAAATATGCGAAAAAGTGTCAGAAAAAGCAGCAGAAGTAGGCAAAAATGGAACAAGATGTTATAAAATTTGAAAACCATACTACTCATATAAAGTACTGAAAAGATGAGAGATAAAACAAAAGCCCTGAAGACCATATATAGGATAGCGATGAGTATAAAAAAGAAAGTTGAAGCAAATGTTTAAAGGCAGAAAAACTTTTACCAGTTGCAAAACCAAACCGTACAGTATAGAAAAAAACTTAGCACAAAAGAAAGTAAAAATAACGACGCAGCCATGCAAAAGGCAATGAAAAGCGCAGAATATATAAAGCTATACATGACTGGTTAGATGCCCAAGCCAACGCTAAAGCAGCCCCAACTTATAGGGTCAATAAGACAAAAATACAAGCGGATGAAAAGACATGTTTCAAATGAAGCTTTAAATGAATTGCGACTTTAAGAAACGCCTTCGAAGGCTCTTCATAGTAAGGTGAAACAGTGAACGACTTCTCATCTGGGGAAAGAAACCTGAAGTCTGAAGGTTTTCGAACAAAGAGTTAAGAGAAGTAGCACAAAATATGACGAAATAACAAGATGCAGCAAACGAGGAACCAGGCAGTTCAAAGTGCCTATGAACGCCGTTAGAGCAACCTGTTGTGGAAAGTCAAGAAAAAGAGTTACAACAGACGCAAAACAGACCCTAGTAAATGCTTCTAAGAACGAAAAGTCAGGTAGGACATTATGCTGCAGATGAGAACATATGTGCCAGCTGGTGAACTTATATACCAAGGCTGGTGGAACTTATATACTAGCCTAGGTGGGAACTTATATACCACCAACCCTCCAAGAGAAGCAGCTCCACCAGGACTACCTAAAACATTTACATCGTCACATGGAACCACAGACACAGGCAATGCACCAACAACCAACAGTTCAAAAACAACTGCACACAACCAACAGTTCAAACACTGCAACCAACAACCAACCAGTTTCAAAAAACACGCACCACAATCCAACCAGTTTCAAAACACTGCACCCACAACCAACAGTTCAAAAAACACTGCACAGCACACAAAAACAGAGCAAGGACATAAAAGAAGTAAGAAAGAACAAGGACCAAGAATTCTTAAAATGCTTAAGGAAAATTGGTTAAACCAGATACTCTTGACTTTAGTGACAGATATAAAGAAGCTATTAGAAAGTTCAAGGAAGGAAAATACTGACCCGAACCTATTTAGCTTTATGGTTCAGCACCAAATGGGATATAATTTCAACCTGGGAAAAAATACAAGCTCGCTAAGGATATGATTTAATATCATATCAATCCAAATGGACATGACTGAATTTACTCCGAGATAATTTGGTTGTCAGAGATAAATGATATTAACTATCTTCATGAAACGGTAAAAAAATAGAGACGGAACGAAGAAGAAAGGGTTATGAAATGCGGATGAACTATTAAATAGGGAACTTTGTTAAAAAACGGTCTCGGAATATATGAAATGCCAAGCAAGATGAGGTACAAGAAACTCCGCAAACAGGAAAGAAAGTTCAAGATACAACAGACATGGAAGAAATAGTCAGCAAAACAACAGCTAGAAGAGCCAGAAAGGAAACGAACAAAGTCCCTCCTTTGGAAACTAACTTCAAGAAACTAGATGAAGATTTGGAAACAGCCCCGAAAAAATCTGACCCTCAACGAGGTATGCCGGAGAATATGGAATCTTTCCAAGAGTCCCTAAGAAAAATTCGGCTGTACATAGTAAAAGAATATCGAAAAATGTTCGCCGACATACAAAAGACTCCAAACATCGATGAAAATAATTCAGCATAGATGGAAGAACTGAAAAGAAAGTGTACGCAAATACAACAATCCTTTTTACTTACGACATATAACGTTCAGAATCTTTTGGCTGAACTCGGTGAAAATAAAAGGTTAAAAATTTCAACAAAACATATAGAAATGAAACATTGTTTAAAGTTCATTCAGAACCTAACCAATATGGAAAACAAAACCTACTTTGTTTCTGGCAGACTATGGAACTACAATGAATGGGGTCATAAAGTAAATCCTGGATAGGTGGTTCATAAACTTACAACCAACAAATTCCAAGAAGTTGTAGACGCATGGAAGTGAATGGTGAACCAGAATATAGCTGGTATTTCAAGCGGCGGCTTTAATGCCATTGAAAATATGAAAAGATGCAGAATATTTGAACCAGTATGAAATGAAACATGGCTGATGGAAATATAACACCTGAAGTTCTTAAAAAACATTTATCTCAAAGAACTACACAGAACCATAAAGATGTATATTTGGTGAAGAGTTTAGAAAGAAAAGTTAGGGAAGATAGAAGGAAGAGAACCTATTGTACATGACCTTGCAAACGAAGTTTACAAAATGTCAATAAAAACTTACTTTGCAGACAATGAAACCGAGAAGGGATGATATTTAAGAAAACTCAAAATGGACAGGTACCAAATGAAATGTTATATTGAAAACAGTTCCTTTGACAAAATAAAACCAACCTACAGAAATATGACGCAAGACTGAAAACATTAGGTAAAAGCCTTTCGCCATTCACAAAAGATATTGTTGTACATGGGAGAAGAAAACCAAAGAATGGCTACAAAAAATATATTTGGAAACGAGCATATTCCATATGGACAAGCTCTGTTTGAAGAGCTTGACCGGAAACTCAGGAAAGAGTCAATGCAAACAATACCGAAGACTCAAATACAACTATGACAAAAATCTTTCTAGGATATAGGTTACCTGAAGATGGGCGACCAGAGCCCAAAAGGCAAATAAGGACATGGGAAATTTACAAACTATAACTAGGTGAACATGAGGCAAAGATGCAACAACGTTGAAGCAGAGGGCAAGTTACACCAAAAGCGACACCAAAAGAAAGAAGAGAAGAGTAGAACAAAGTGAAAAGTAGTGAAGAAGTAACTTCATCTAGTGAAAAGTAGTTGGCAATGAAAGGAAAAAGAAAGAAGTTAATAAAACTCAGTCAGGAAGAAGGGGAGATAAAGCTTGGTAACGAAACAATTATGACAAATAAATCCAAACTATTCTATATTTTTAAGCCCATATGAAATAGTACGCCGCTCAAGAAATAATAACGCCAACAAGTTTTGGATGCCATGAAACGGAAATGTTTCCGAATGGTATAAAGAATGCGACAATGCCATTAGAAAGGTCAGAAATAGTTCCTGGAACTTACGAAATATACAACGCTGTTTCTTATGGAAATGTAGGTGAGTTTGGAGAAGGTTCTTCAACAACAAGTAGAATATTGCTTGCGACAGGTTATCATATTATTTTTCTATTGAACAACTCATTCTTAATAACGTGGAACAAGACAGTTGAAATAAAATCTCCTCTGCCAAAGTGTCTGAACAAGAAAGGTTGCCAAGGAATTTTCTAAATGTCGGATATCCAATATGCTCCAGAAGTTTTCATGGGATAATAAGTATATTCTAATTGACTTATTCAAACAGTAACATGGGCAAACTATGATGGTTCGCTTTGAGAACTCAGTACAACCACAAGCTAGGAAACAAACAGACCCAGTAATGCAAATATTGAGAAAATAAGAAGACTTGACCCTAACGTTCCAGGAGTTTATCGGTTAACCTTTCTGGTTCAGATGGAACTGCTGCACTAAAAGTAAAACTGAAAACTTAGAGTTCCTTTGTCATCTTTCCCTCATCTTCAGGTTTTTAAGATACTTGCCAAACTGGGCAGGAAAAAATTTCTATTGAACTTACTCCAAGCAAAATACTTAGGTCATTGCACAAACACAAAGCCCATTCAAGCATTACTGTAGCTTGGAACTGGGTGGAGCAAAGTTCTGTGAACTTTTGCAAAGACAAAAGTTGACTTAGACTTTGGTTCTCAAACTTCAACAAATGAAGTACTAAATTATTTCAATGCCCTGCTGAACTGCTTTTGGGACCCAGTTAAGTTCACATGCGAAAAAGTATTTTGAAAAATGCAAGAGAATAGAAAGCAGACTTGCAAGTCTATATGTTGGACCCAGATATTCAAATGCTTTAGCTGCCAAATATACTTTGCAGTTCCACTTATGTTCCCTATACACCAAAATATCTGTCCAAAGACTTTTGGCAGGTGAAAGTTGGAAAACCAAAAGTGCTGAACGCCAGGTGCAAGAACAGATATTGCTTTTAACAACTGCAATGAAACATCAGATACTATGTTTGTAACTGTTCAGACGAATATAAATGACTATTCTTGTTTCTACACCCCGGTTTAAATATCATAATTAAACATAGATGGCAAATATTATCCAAGAAGAAAGAATATTCTAGCAGTTGAGGATATGAGGTCATACAAACTTGACATTAAGATGCTAAATGAACTTTAACCCAACAACTTCACAACAATCGCATTAACCCTGAAAATGCAAAGTTCTATTATGCCATATGTGAAAGTATGGACTCAATACAGGAGGTCAAAAACTCAATATAAATGGAGAACCGTTCAACTTTGGCTTGGGCATTCCATTTGCTGACTCAGAAGACTTTATGGGGTGGTTTTAACTGTTTGGTACTGTACAAATACAATATACTGGGTGAACAGAGAGCGGTCCAGATGAATTGAAAGAAAAAGTTTACAACCATAAAGCACTTTTCACGGAAGATGCTCTTTTGAAGATTCGTTCGATGAAAACCTGCTGGGGCTCCTCAGAATTGGCATAACGAAACAGCTTCCCTCGAAGCAGATTTTTGGCAGCAGGTCAGTTAAGTTGTTCTTGAACTGACTTCTCTCCGTCAAATATTGACAGTACGCCAGTTTTGACATAATATTGTAAGATAAAACTTACCTTTAGAAAAATATCTGTAAGTTGTTGTTATAATTTTTTGTCTGCTTCAGAACTTCACCATTTCAGTTATACCAAACTTTCCTTTGCTTTATGAAAATATTTAGGTTTCAGCAAAGACTGCGCTATTCTATAACATTTAACCATTGTTTTGTAAATAGAGAACTAATCATGTCAATGTATTGTATTGTTTTGTGTGTGGTAAACTTTGTTCTGGCTTCAATTCCGAAAGAGAATACTCGAATACGTCCATCTTTTTATTCTAAGTATGTCAATTTCGAAAAAATAGAAAAGCGTAAGTGTTTCAAAGGTTTATGGCGGTGGCAGATGTGAAGTTAAATCACCAACTCAAAACAAACAGTCAAAGTGTTATTGTCAATGTCCAAAGACAGAGATGTTGAAGGTGGGGAAACCATACGTAAAGACGAAAGATGGTAAGCAATTGTTCCTGTAAAAGACAAACCAACAATATCCTGAATTAGAAGAGACTTAAGTTCTGTTGCAGATATTCCGACGACTACCACAAACTGAAAGACAAACTTCAAACTCAAGGAGAAGATTTTGTCAAGCTTTAAGGTATAATGTTAAACTTGGTCGAACACAACCCTGTAAAGTGAACTCATATGTCATTGCACCTCATGAAGTTTTGAAAGAA
This sequence comes from Trichomonas vaginalis G3, assembly GCF_026262505.1. Taxonomy (NCBI): domain Eukaryota; phylum Parabasalia; order Trichomonadida; family Trichomonadidae; genus Trichomonas; species Trichomonas vaginalis. Next base: position 2,337 of record NW_026529247.1, on the reverse strand, counting down.
CTTTGAACACTTTTGACCGAAGACAGACGATATAAACATCAAAAGAAAATAGAACCCGACATTAGTTTTTGCTGTGGTGTTTCATAATAATGTCATTGACAAGATATACTGTTAATGAAAGGAGGTGAAAACGTTGAACTAAAGTATAAGTTTCCCAAGACCGTCATAAAAATATTTGACGAAACCACAACATTCATTAAAAAAATTTATTTGCTAAGTAAATGGCAGGAAGATATAATGGTGTTATAACTATACGACTAAAATACCCTAGTCAATATAATTCTATAACCAACAAACTTACAAAAGATCCTCAAGGACGGTAATTGTCACCACTAACTTTAAACAAATGACGACTGAAAGCCTGTTTTGTCTCTTTTGACAACCCAAAGAAGACTTTATTGTTTGAATGGTAAAAAAATACTCCTTTGAAAGATAATTACTCAGATGAATACCACCAAACAGGTTTTGTTTGACTTATTTAATACTTTTAAGTAGCGGTGTAAACATGTGCTGCAACTAAGCAGGTTTCATTATGTTGGATGTCCGACTGAGTTTCTTAATAACGATATGAGCTATAAAATACAAAACTTAAATTTCATGGTTTTTAACTACCAACAGTTTCCTATAACAGGAAAAAAGGTGTCATCAAGGAATGTCTATTCCATTGACATTAAGCACAACCAAATCTTATATATTGTTTCAAAAACGTTAGGTTCAAAAGGTGTTTATTCGAATGTCGACAGAAACTATATATGACCAAAAGATACTTATGCGTATAAACAATACTTTCTCCTGCTGGTTTGCCCTAAATTGTTCATTATCGAATGCAGAATTTTTCAAACCTTAGTGAACTAAAACTTTGGCAAGTATAACGTTGACCATTAGTTGACGCAAACTTTGTTCCTGTAAAACTTTTAATGTCCTATGTATTTGTTCAATGAACGGCAAGAAAGTTTCGAAATTGGAAGATGCAACTGGTGAAAGTATTTGTTATTACAAGAACAACTTCAACAACAAATAGCTCAAGAAACAACAAATGCAACAAATGCAAACAAACAAAGTCAAGAATAAAATTTTTTTTTATTTTTATAAAATGTACGTAGATGTTTCAAGATTTTTATGATTCGATTCACAGAATATGTGTCCATTTAGAGACTATAACAAAGCAGTCGGTTTGAAACGTTTATCATTTAATGTCGACTCTGCCCGCAGAATGTTATGTTATGAAAAGAAGGGATGTAGTCTTTACAAACAAGAGCAACAATAGTGGTCTGCAGAATGGTAGACAGAAAACTTGTAGTTGTGTGGTAAGAAATGTTAGATGCTTGGGATATATTATTGTCAGTTAGAAGATTTTTCAGTTGAGGTATAAAGTTTTATCACCTTCTCCAACTTCTTTCTATCTCACTGGATATAAATATGAACAGTTAGGAAAGATATTATAAGAGCTTGGTTTAGCATGTCAAAGAAATTATTGCATGGAACGAAAGGTTATGATTTCTATGTTGGTTTGAAAAAACATTCTTACAACATCCGTGACTTGACTGCTCTCATTATATGAAAAACCAAGGAAACGGTAAGAAATACTTTCCTATAGCAGATATTTTTGTGGCAAACTGTTAAAGAGGGCGCTAATTCGAATCCGAATATGACCTGCTGTGAGGTAAATTTAACTCTCAATAGAGAATATGAACTTGTGTACGTTCGTATAGATTAACAACAAAAGTTTAAACCTCTGCTTTGGTCTTCGCAAGTTGAGTGTTGAAAGTTAGACCAAAGAGTTTGTGAAAATGTGCAAACTTTCATTATGGGTTTCAAAAACCAATACTGTTCCGATGAAGTTAGAAGAGTTCTGAACAGAGATATGTAGTTGTCAGAACTCGATTCTCATATGCAAGATACAGAATATTTTTGACGACTTAGCAAGAAACTTGAACATCTGAACCTTTTACCTTGTTCTCATATTTTTTGAACATTAGATATTTCAAAGTTCTGCTCCAATACCGAAGAGAGACAACAATTGTTAGAAGAAACAAGAAAGTGTATATGAACTGGTCAGTGCGACTTTGGTGTTTAGATGAAAGGTCATTGTACGATTCGTATAAACTTTGCAAGAATATGGTTATATGACAGCGTCAAACGAACATTCTTGGCAAAATGTCAGTCTTTTGAACGTACAGATGGTGTTATACATAGAAATTTTCTGGTTTTATTTTTTATCCATAGAAAGATGACGAAAATATTTCAGTACAAGTACATGTCAGGCTTAAAGAAGAACTAGACCATTCCACAATAATTTTTGAATGTTTACTTCTACCATTTTGGTCTTCATTCAGC